>NC_142136.1:39247500-39550530 GCF_024610735.1 Ursus americanus
TAAGAACGAGGAGAAACAATGGTGTGAGTTTTAGTCAAAATCTGAAAGCATGAGAACCACAGGACCAAAGGTGTTAAAGTCCCAGCATGAGAGCAGGAGACCTATACTCAGCTCAAGCAGTCAGGCGGAGAGAGACTGAATTTCTCCCTTCTCTTTTCTGACTTTTTGTTCTACCAGGACTTCAGTGGATTGGACGATGCCCAGTCCATTGTGGAGGACAATCTTCTTCTCTCAATCTATGAATTCCAATGCTAATTGTATCTGGAAACACTGCACAGATGCACACAGAAATACTATTAATTAAGTATCCAGGCATCCCATGACTTAGTCAGTTGTTTTATAATAAACCAATCTCTCCTCTCTCTCTCTTTCTCTCCCTCCCTCCCTCCTATTTGTTCTATTTCTCTGGAAACACTAATATTAATCAGTTGAGGTCAAACAAGATGTAACTCTGCTTGCTTATTTCAGTTTCCATATGGTAAACAAGTATCTTTTGGTAGTCTACACAGCACCGTTTTTTGCATTTTTGTGATCTTTGTCAGTTTACTGTTTAAAAAGACCACCAAGGGTAGCACTGAAATACTACCTACTGTTCCTAAGGGCAAGAACTGTGATGTGCCTTAGAGAGAATATACCTGTTAGATAGGTTTTGTTAAGGCATGAATTACAGTGCTATTGGATGTGAGTTCAATGTTAATTAGTTGACATGACACATTAAATAAGACGTCTTTAAATAGAAATACACAGAAAACAAGGTTATATGTTGATCTGTTGATGGCAACATGACCAGACTCTCTGAGAAACTTAACCAAGTTTTCTCCAAGAAAATTTGTTAATTCAGTGTTTACAGCAACTTTATAAAACATAACTACCATGAATAATGAGAATTGACTGTATGTTTATGTATATATACTTTTACACATACATATTTTAGAAATCTCAAGTTCACTTCAATATTTCTAATTCTATTTCAATTTTTTCTTGATCTTCCCCTACCCAGTATGCGTAACTCTCTTCCTCTAAACTGAGAGCCCTGCTCCCAACAATATTAGCAATTTGTTTATTTGCTCAATCTGATAATATATCTAAAATAATTTCAATATAATTTCATCTATAAAGCTAAATTTTAGTAGGAGAACTACTAAAAGAGTTCAGAATTTATTTGTAGCTTTCAAGTACCTTATCCTCCTCAAAACTAAAGGAATATAGTCTACCACCACGCTCATAGATTACTTGAATTCTTTTTCTTCCCCTTTTTCTTATTTTCATCATTGGGATCTCACTGTTCATTTTTAAAAGGTAGAATCATTTGTTTCAAGTTTTCTTCATATTTATATTTTTTTGTTTTCCCCTTTCTATCTCCTTTAATGCAATATAATTATTGAATATATAGAATCTTGACATGGTTCCAAAAGCTAACACTGTACAAAATCATATTCTCAGAGAAATGACATTGCCTTTATGTCTCTTTCATTCCATTCCTCACCATTTGCAGTTAACCAATTTCATTATTTTTCAGTTTATCCTTAATGGTTTTTTGGTTTATCTGTACCAGGAAAACTCTGAAACACTGGTAAGAGAAATTGAAGAAAACACAAATAAATGAAAGATATCCCATGTTCATTGATCAGAATAATTAACTTTTTTGAAATGCTCATTTTACCCAAAATGATCTACAGATTCAGTGCAATGTCATTTTCACAGAAATAGCAAAAGAAAAAAATTACTAAAATTTGTATGGAACCACAAAAGACCCTGCATAGCTAAAGCAATCTTCTGCAAGAAGAACAAAGGTGGAGGCACTACACTTCCTGATTTTAAACTATATTACAAAGCTACAGCAATCAAAATAGTATGATAATGGCATAAAAGCAGATACATAGATCAGTGGAACAGAACAAATAGCCCAGGAAAAAACCCACACATTTACAGTCAAGAATTTTCAACAAAGGCACTGAGAATACACAATGGGGAAAGGATAGTCTCTTCCATAAATAGTGTTGGTAAAACTGGTTATCTACATGTAAAAGAATGAAATTGGCTTCTATTTTATACCATAATCAAAAATCAAGTGAAAGTGGATTAAAGAGTTCAAAAGACCCAAAGCCATTAAACACCTGGAATAAAGCATAGGGGGAAAGCTCACTGACACTGGCTTTAACAAAGATTTTTTGGATTTGACACTAAAAGCACAGAAGACAAAAGCAAAGTAGATAAGTGAAATTACACCAAACTGAAAAATTTTTCATAGCAATGGAAACAATCAACAATATGAAAAAGCAACCCAAAAAATGGGAAAAAAATATTTGTAAACCATTATAACTGATAAGGTGTTAATATCCAAAATATATAAGGAACTCATACAACCTAACAGCTATAATAATAATAATAATCAATAACCCAACTAAGGAATTGGCCAAGAATTTGAATAAACATTTTTCCAAAGAAGATATATAGATGTACAACAGGTATATAAAATGATGGTCAACACTACGAATCACCAGGGAAATGCTAATCAAAACTACAATGAGATATAACCTCATATTTGTTAGCGTGACTATTATCAGAGTCAAAAGATATCAAGTGTTTACATGGATGTGGAGAAAAGGGAACCACTGCACACTATTAGCATGAATGTCTATTGGTACAGCCATTATGTAAAACAGTAGGGAGGTGCCTCAAAAAGTGAAAATAAAATTACCATATGACCCAGAAATCCCGCTTCTGAGTATATACCCAAAGGCAATAAACTCACTACTTTGATGAGATATCTACACTGACATATTCATTGTAGCATCATTCTCAGTAGCTGAGATACGAAGACAACGTAAGTGTCTGTCAACCAATGAATGTATAAAGAAAATGTGGTGTAGAAATATATAATGAAATATTATTCAGTCTTACAAGGGGTGAAAGTCTTGCCATTTGTAACAACACAGATGAATCTTGAGAACATTATACCAAGGGAAATAATCCAAACACAGAAAGACAAATATCACATGATCTCACTTACATGTGGACTCGTAAAAAAGTGGAATTCATAGTGACACAGAGTAGAAGGGTGGTTCCTAGAGGCTGGGGGTTGGGAGAAAAGAGGAAATACTGATCAAAGGATACAAACAATCAGTTCTAAGATGAATGAGTTCTGAAGACCTAAAGCATGGTGATTATAGTAAATTAAAACGCATCATGTATTTGAAATTTGCTAAGAGAATAGATCTCAAGTGTTCTCACTACAAAAGAAAAAAGATAAGGTAACTATGTAAAGTGATGGATGTGTGAATTAGTTTGATCATGGTCATCTTTTTGCAATATATACATATATCAAAACATCATGTCGTACACCTTAAATATATACAATTTTTCTTTGTCAGTCATACCTCCATAAAGCTGGAAAAAAATATTAACACCCCCAAGTCATATCATAGAATAAGATTCTGAGGGAATGATTTAATTGGCAGGAGTTGACAAACTTTTTTTCAAAGGGCAAGACAGTAAAACATTTTATGCTTTACAGGCCATATGTAGTCACTGTCACATATTCTTCTTTGTTCTTTTCTACAACCTTCTAAAGATGTATAAAAATATTTTTAGCTCATGGGCTGTACAAAAACAGTCTGTGGTCCAGATCTAGCCCGCAGCTGATAGTTTGCCAACCCCTGGACTAGAGAATTTCCGAATATTCTAGACTCTTAGAATTGAATAAACTCCAAATAAGACCCATTAGTTGGAGGCAAATTAGTGTAAAAGAGATAAAAACAGCATATCCAAAGAGTTCATATAAGTTTCTTTGCTTTGAAAGAAAATTTCTCCCAAGAAAGAATAAAGCCTGAGGCAGGTTTTCTTTTGGGGAGGTGGAAGGGGTGGGGAAACAACATCCTAATTTGCTTTACTAGGTAATACGCCAAAGACTTTCTAGAATTGCAGAGCACTGGAAAGATGAAAATCTTTCTTATTAGGTAGTATTGGGCTG
This sequence comes from Ursus americanus, assembly GCF_024610735.1. Taxonomy (NCBI): domain Eukaryota; kingdom Metazoa; phylum Chordata; class Mammalia; order Carnivora; family Ursidae; genus Ursus; species Ursus americanus. The sequence goes on from NC_142136.1 coordinate 39,251,474, forward strand.
ACCTGGGAGATACATCCAAGGTTTTGAGCTTTATTTGTAAAATAAAATTTACTCATGAGTAAATACCATTGTATTGTCTCCTACATTGAGACAACAAAATGTTATTCTGTTTCCTTTGGAGTGGTACTTGAGGAACATAAATGGCAGCCAAGCTACATGTTACACAAAGATTCCTTAACCTGTTTTTCATTCCATTCAGTGCAAAGCCCAGTGGCCTGCAGGTTGTTCAAACCCTAGTGGATTAGTAGCATCTCCAGCCATCATCTACTACATTGAATGCCTGTGGTTAGTGCCTGTACTTCGGTGTGGGAGGCCCGGGAGTATACAGTGGGAGACAGCTTCTTCTGTTAAGGAGTGAATGAGTCTAAAAGAAGAGATGTAGTTACATAGAAAAGTATAAGAAACAGAAAATATACATCACGTGGCATGTAATGCATATTGATACACATTAATTTGTCAAAAAAATGTATGTGCCCAAACATACAGATTAAATAAATATGCAGGGCTTAATTAGAGAAAGTGTTCTGGGGGAGTACTTATAAAAGTACCTATGAAAGCATGCATTCTGGGGTGCCTGGGTGGCTCAGTCGGTGGAGGATGCGAACCTTGATCTCAGGGTTATGGATTCAAGTCCTGCATTGGCTGTAGAGATTACTTAAAAATAAAATCTTAAAAAAAAAAGCATGCATTCTATGATTTCCACAAGTTAATAAATGATATGTATCCCTACAGAACAGTAGTTTATGACCTTAACAGAATAGCCACTCAGACATTTTGATGTTCTAGGAAATTGAATACTCTCGAGTAACTTGGAAAACGCTTCATTCTAATGTATTTCTGTGCCTTACACCTTGGCATCAGCACTCAACTTTTCTGTTGTGGTTCTTTAGTTTTCCTGTCTGTATAATGGAGATAATGTTAATTTCCTTCTCCTGGCTGCTGAGGAGGTTGATTTATACTTGTAAAGCACTTTGGAGATGAAAAGCACTTGTGCTTATTATTAGCTGTAATATTGGCCAAAAAAGAGAAAAGTCATTTGTCTGAAGAGGGCATTTATTTTAAAGCAGTGCAGTAGAATTAGTGAAGGCAACAGTAGAGGAAGAATGGATTGAAGAAATAAATATAGGAAGAAAGCTTTTTAAAGATTACTGTTTTTTCATGATCCAAATCTCCTAAATGCTTTGAAATTCTTTTTTTTTTTGAACAGTGCTCATAAGAGGCTTCCTACAGTCAATATATCTGAAGACAGAAATTTCATTTTCTACATTAAACCTTGAGAATCATTATCTTCAGCTGTAAGGAGCCCAGGTTTTCTAGTTTAAGAAGTATCAGGTTCGATTAAGACTGAAAAGAAGCATTTAATTTTTTTCCAATGTGATTGCAGAAGAGCCTTCACTGAATTTAATTTAAATCATATACAGTATCTTTCATTGTGCTAAATTATTTTAACACTCAATGATTATAAACATAAATTACTAATTTCTCACTGAGTCTAACATGTAAGTAGAATTGAAACAAACATGGTATATACGGATCATTTTACCAAAAGTATCACTTATTAATCATACTTGGAGGAAATAACAATGGCAAAGTCAAGAACCTGACATTTTATATCTTATATAATTTGTGTCAAAAGTACTTGGCTACAGGAAAGGGAGCTGTCATTGTAGTTTCATTAATGTGGCATCTGATTGAATTCTTTATATAGTTCTACTGGTTTATTGTTCCGCTATTCTTTTTATTAGTAAGGAGGCAAGTTTATTTCTCTTAAAGTCATTGATCAATAAAAATAAATCTATTGTTGTAAAAACTTGATAGAGTAGCATTCTGTATTGAGCTCAGATGTAAAATTAAGCAGTAACAGAAAATTGCTTTCAGACAATAGTTATGCTCTACCTGTAAAAGAAAGCAAAACAGGAATTCAGCAACTGATCAGAGAACTTTATCCACCAAAACAGAAAAATAGAATATATTAAGTATTTAAGAACAGTGAGATGCTTTTGTTAGAAAACTGTATTCACTTTCATTACTGAGTCTTCTAAGGATCCTCAGGTGAATTTAGTAAGTGTTGAGAATATGCAAATAATTGATCCTATGGACTAAAACAAAATGGTGACAATTTTTAGGTTGATAAAAGTACTATTATTTCAATGACAGTGACCTACTATTTTACTTTAAGGATAAAAATAAAAAGAACATAAATTTCTTGCCAAGGCATGTGGGTTAACGGCAATTTTTTACATATGGTTAACAAACATGCTATAGGATGTGGGAAAAACTATATATTTGCCTTTGAGTTTATTGTATTTATGTCTGGAATAAATTGGTTCCATGTAGAAACAGAGGGATACCTCTCCTAAGGTTGGATTTTGTTTTTGTATTTTCTTTCATTTTAATTACAATGGCCTGAATAAATGGCCTGAATAATGATATGCTTGCTTAAAACATATGTAGCCAGTTGTATTTTTATAATTTAATAAGCCATTCAAATTTTTATTTCCATGTTGTCTGACCTAAAACAATCTGGGATTAGCAAGTATTCACTTTGCACTGATCCTACTACTGATGAATATTCTACTGAGGAAAGTGAACTAAGGGGTTATAGTAAATCGTAATGATTTAGGAGCATCTGGCAACCATGAAATTTGCAATAGATAAGATAGTCCCATGAACATAAATTATGTATCTCCATTGACCATGTTGACAAGATAACTGCCAATTTTTATTTAGTGTTGACTCTAAAATTTAAAGCATGATAAAGAACTGGAGATAAAAAGTAAGGAAAGATATGACATATATATCACATCTTTCTTTTATATCTAATATATATAATATATATAATCAGCAATATATAATATATATAATCAGCAGCAACCATCACAACAAAACAACTAAACAATAATAAGAAAGCTTTCTTGTTCTATTCTAATAGCAAAATGGACAAAAGTGGTTTATAACTCCTAGTGATAAGATAAACAATACATCCTGGGGATGTAATGTGCAGCATGGTGTCTATAATTTATAAAATCATAGTGTACATTTGAATATTGCTAAGAGAGTAGATGTTAAAGCTTCTCACCAGAAGAAAAAAAAATTTGTAACCATGTGAATTATTATGTTGTACACCTGAAACTAATATAATGTTATATGTCAATTTTATATCAATACAGAGGAATAGCCTTTCTTCCCAAAACTAAAAAACATAGGCAACAAGTTCACTGCTGTTAATATTATAATTTGCTTTATAGAGTCTGTCTACTTATGTTTAGATATTTCTGCCTTACCTGATGTAACAATTGACTGGTTGGAAATCTATACTAGTATAATACAAATAAAAAGGCATATTTTGTGTATTAAGGATTGAGATTCATACTCTAACCAAATTGCATAGTTTTCCGTATCTTTCTAAAACACAGCACTTCTCTTTCTCTTCCTTTTACAGGCCCCCTTTCCCCCTTCTTCTCCCACTGTTTTCTTCTATTGCACCTGCCACAACAGTAGCACATGATGAAGGATTCTGCCATCATAAACTGAATCACAATCTCTAGGTGAGAAAAACAAGTTAACAAAAAAGCAGGAAATAACTGCTGTTAGAAGAATTACAGTTGCCATCATCACAAACAGTTTAAAGATTCAAGATATCTGTAAGAGAGAAAATAGTTAAAATGCCATGTGGACAAAGATATCTCAATTTGAGAAATCAATTGAATGAGTTTATTTCACCTGAAGTTTCATTAAGAAAACTATTAGCAAAAGAACCTAAAATAAGATCTCCAACAAGATTAAAGAAATTGAATTATAATGTTTATGTTAAATATGCAAATTACAGAATTAAAACAGTATTTTAGAAAATATACATGAATCACCTTTTAAAGAGAGTAATATTGATTTATCTTAAGAAATCATAATTCTTTTTATCCACAAGTTGGAGAATTATATCCAGATTTTATTTAAACTACCTTGTTATTTTTGTCCTGTATGTATTTATAAAATTAACATCTCCCACTTACAAAGGTTTACATAATTAAAATTTCATCACTTAACTAAAGTGAGGAGAATGTATGCTATATTACCATATATTTTCAAAATGCCCTTCTTAGAAGTCAAAAAAGAAGTGTGTGTCTATGTATGAGAACTCAAAAAAAAAAAAAAAAAGGGAAGAAAGAAAGAAAAGATGTAAGTAATCGATGGGTAAGTAGTTTCCCATTATATCTAATTTGACTTAATGAGAAGTAGTTCTTAACTTTCAATCAATCTCAGTATAGCATAATATTCAAAATAACTTTTAGAGGAATCTTTTAAAGCTGGAATCATAGCTCTTTTGCATTTTATCCCCTTGATAATAGATTTTCTTATTTAGCTCTAAATTTTTGAGAAGTAATTATTAAAATACATGGCATTGAGTCCATTTTTTATTATAAAACTTTTATATTAACTAAGAGTTGTCTAGGTTGTCAAGGGAATTTACCAATTTATGTCAATCATTTGGGTTCATAATTAAACACAGTTCTTTTTTGAGATTTTTATATAAAATCTGCAGTTTTCTGTAATGGGAAAAGGGGAAACTAGGTCTTAGATACTTTACATCAGTGACTAACAAGAATTCTTACAAAATACTGTTAGAAATCCTGACTTTTTTTTATTATAAATTACCTCAAATCATGCTGGTCAACTAAGCCTCATGATGCTAAAGAGTAGAATATATTAATTCCAGATATAAACCTCATTATAGAAAATAAGTCCATTTATGTTGGAATATTTTAATATTCTCATAATAAGTGCAAGTTCAGAAATCAGGGTTGTGACAGTGAAGCAGAGGGAAGCTAAGGTTACAAAAAAAGGAGTGGGGACGATGTGATGAGACAGGCACACTTCACTTCTGTGACGTTCTCCCCTCAAATCCATAAATCCCGTGACTCATTAGAAAACAGCAGACAAACCCAAATGGACAGACATACTCCAAAACACCTGACAATTACACTACCAAAGGGTTGAGTTTATGAAAAATAAATAAGTATTGAGAACTCAAAACTGGAGAACACTCAGAAGAAAATGTAACATGGTATATCATATATTAAATACTGGAACAAAACAAAACAAAAAGAACATTAATGGAAAAAAGCTGGTAAAATCTGAATTAAAGCTGTAGTTTTTGTTCCCTATCATATTAGTGTTAACTTGTAAGTTGTGGTAAGTATTATGTAAGATGTCATCCTTAGAGGAAATGGAGTAAAGGGCAAGTAGGAAGTCACTGAAGAATTTCTGCAACTCTTCTGAAAATATAAAATTATTAAATAATAGTAATTAAAGGAATAAGAAAAATTAGCAAAACAAATGAAGAAAAATAAGGAATGAGAGAATTTATAAAAAAACTGAAAATGAACCAGAGGATACCAAACTACATGGAAACCAGTTAAAACTGCGACATTACCTACACGTTTATTTCTTAATAATTAGGATCACATATAAAGATTAGAAGACAGAAATGTATATCTACATTGATTCTAAAGACATAATATGTATATGAAGATTAATTTGGGATTGTCATTAATTTTCTGAATTTAGACATTTCCAGGATGAATAACAGGCTTTACACTATGACTCCTCAAGAAAGAGCTTTGGAGATATACAACACTATATTCTGCTAAGGTACAGAAGAATGGGCAACTCTTAGTCTTGCTTTAAAGAATCATAGTCAGAGGTAAGGGGAGGAAGCAATAGACTGTCCAAACTGCATCCTTAGGGTCTGACTAACAGGGAGGATTACGTGGAATCAGATACAAGTCAAGGGTTTTGTTGTTGTTGTTGTTACCAAATACCGATGACTCTGAAAGAATAGGAGAAACTCGAGCAAAGTGCTGAATGAGAACAACAATAAATAAAAAGGGATATCCTAATGATTTCCACAACCAATAAGGCCATAAACATCTCCTGAGTTCAGAGAATGGAGCCTGTAATCAAACACTGAGTAATATGAACACAATCAGTGATGTGCAAACAGGATCAAGGAAATTGTGACCTTCAAATCCTGTTCTACCGAAGATCTACTGATATCTTCCAAGATAGTACGTATTACATGGTGCAAAATGTATTTTGTGAAAACATTTAGGAAAAAAAAATTGTTTTAAAAGAAAGAGTAAGAGGATTCTTATTGAATTTTCCTAGACTTTTAGATGACAATGTGTTTCGTAAGGCTTGCTGCTGAAGGGGGTGGGCATCTGAAGGTGGAAAAAAATTAAAGAAAATATAGTATTTATGAAATTTATTTTGGGAACCAAATAGCTTTTTAAATTTTTTTTTTCTAGGAAAACTTACCTGAATAAAGATACATTGAACACTCACACAGCAAATGTATTTGCTGTCACTTTAAAAATATTGGGTGTGACTATTGCTTACATATACCCGAGGCTTTGATTCTTGGATCTCTTAGCACCTTCATATTTCTGGGTCTCTGATTTCAATGCCTGCTAATGCCACTGGTTGCTCATCTCGAGGGGTCTTATGAGTTCTCTGGTTACTCTTAGGTATTGTAAGAACCCCACATCAATAATTAATATGTCCAGCTCAATGAAATAAGCCAAAGCATGCACACACACACACACACACACACACACACACACACACACACACTGCTGGGAGTAAGTCTCCTTTCCTAGTCTGGTCTACTGTAAGTGAGCCATCAGCAGTCAGGAGTTGGGGAGAGCAGTAGGTTTGGCTTCTTCCAGAGTCTGAATTGGAGAAGGGAGTACAAAAATGCCAAGAGTACAGGGAAGACCTTTTTCTCTTAATAAAAATAACTTATTAGCTCATGTAAGTGGAAGTTCAGATGTAAGACAGGATTCATGGTTTGGTGATCTATTGGCTCAATGCTACCTCAAAGAACTCAGTGTCTTTGTCTTTGTGCTAACTCATCTGAATTGCCAGAGGAATTACTCTCAGGGTTGTAGGGCAGTGAACAATAGCAATCAAATCTACAAGGTGCTTTATAAATATCCAGTGAGAGAGAATAGTTTACCCATGCTTTCCAGAAGCCATTCTGAAATTCATCTTGATTGGCCCACATCCTCTCCAGAAACAACATCTTTGCCTAAGAGAATGGATTATGTTGATTGGGTTAAGCCTACCAAACTTTAACAATGAAGTAGGAGAAGGCTTGAAAGCAGTTTTGCCTGAAGGGAATGGGGGCTGTTATATAGTATTTGCTGTGCTGTTAACTTTCTGGTTGATCTGGGGAATTTCTTCAATTCCCTGGACCTAGGGTACATTATTTTTAAAGATTTAAAGATAGGAGTAAATAGACTTCCTCCGGGGAAGATGGCAGAGTTGGAGCACTCTAAGCCTACCTCCTCCCATGTATACAACTAGATAACATCGACATCAGTGTAAATGACCCAGGAAACAACCCAAAGATTGGCAGAAAGAACTCTTCACAGCTAAATGTAAAGAAGAGTCCACATTGAAGAGGGTAGGAAGAGCAGAGACATAGGCTGGAGCTAAATAGACTGTCCACAGGAAGGAGGGTTGCCATGGGTGCAGAGGGGAGAGAAACAGACTCTTACACCAGGGATCCCACATGAGGAAGATGACTCCCCATAACATTTGACTTTGAAAAACAGAGGGCCTGAATTTCATAAGTTCTTAAAATTGGCAGGGTTTAAAACCTGGAACTTTAAAAATCAGTAAGCTCCGGGGAGAGCCAGGACGGCAAGAGGAAACTGAGTCCCTGCCCACAACAAAGAGCCCCACAGAAATACAACATAGAAGCAGCAGTTTGAAAAATGCCTGGGATATATGGGGGAGGGGGACTTGTGTATTAATCTCAGAACTTGCGCCAGAGGGGCAGGAATTGTTGGGAGATTTCTCCAGCAACAAAGGAGCTAACAGGTACCATTTCCTTCTCCCATCCCCCAGCAAAACACTGAGACACCTGCAGGAATCAGCATGGCTCCAACACTCACTACCTAACGTACTCACAGTTTGCCTCACCCACATGCTTTCCTGCGAACATGCTCCCTCCAACCAGGCCTCTGCTCCAGGTCTCCTCCCACAGCAGACAACTGCAAATCTTGCTAATGCTATGCATCCTGTGCCCTCACGATTCTGAGGATCTGCCCCCTCCAACACAGCCTGCCTCATTCCCCAGCAGCTACATGTCGCTCCCCTGCCCCCCGCCAGCACAACCTTGCTGGCACTTCACAGCCTCCCGGCATTCTCCTGTCATCCCATGCTACTGCACCTTTGGGAAATTTCTGGTCCAACTCAACTCAAACCCAAGCAGCCCCAGAATGACCCACTACCAACACAGGTATCAGACCCTGTCCACAGAGGCAAAGGCAACCATTGCAGATGACTGGACTGAAGGTAAAGGCAGCTCAGGCAGAACAGCAGGGTACACACAGCACACATAGGAGACACCCTTGCAGCAGCAGGTTCTGGTGAACGAGGGACAGTGCACTGCAGGGCACTACAGGACCTCTTCTTCATAAGGCTACTACTTTCAAGAGCAGGAGACCACTAAACCAGCCCTACAAGAAATGTTAAAGAAGACTTCTGAGTGGAAAGAAAAGACCATAAGGAGGAGTAAGAAAAGTAAGAAACACAAAAGCAGTAAAAATAAGTGTAGCTATAAAAATCAGTCAAGGGAATCATAAAATAAAATGATATGAAGTATAATATGATAGAGCTAAAACATGGAAGGAGAGGAGCGAAGATGATCAACTTAATATAGACTGCTATATGCATGAGATGTTATATACAAACCTAATGGTAACCACAAATCAAAAACCAGTAAGAGATATGCAAAAAATAAAGAGAAAGGAATCCAAGTGTATCACTTAAAAAAAGCCAACAAACCATGAGAGAAGAGAGCAAGAGAAGAAAGAAACACAGAAGAACTACAAAAACAAACATAAAACAAGTAACAAAATGGCAATGAGTACTTACCTATCAATGATTATGTTAAGAAAACTACAGGCCAATATCTCCGATGAACATAGATGCAAAAATCCTCAACAAAATATTAACAAACCAAATCAAACAACACATTAAAAAAATATTCACCACGATCAAGTGAGATGTATTCCTAAGATACAAGTGTGCCTCAGTATTCACGAATCCATCAACGTGATACATCACATCAACAAGAGAAAGGATAAAAACCATAAGATCATTTCAATAGATTCAGAAAAAGCATTTGACAAAGTACAACATCCATTCATGATAAAAACCCTTAACAAAGTACGTTCAGAGGGATTATACCTCAACATAAAAAATATGAAAAACCCACAGCTAACATCACACTCAGTGGTGAAAAACTGAACAAAACAAGGATATCTACTTTAACTACTTTTATTCAACATAGTACTGGAAGTCCTAGACACAGCAACTAAATAAGAAAAAGAAATAAAAGACATCCCAATTGGTAAGAAAGAGGTAAAAGTTTCACTATTTGCAGATAACATGATATTATATATAGAAAACCCTAAGGAGTCCACCAAAAATCTACTAGAACTGATAAATAAATTCCTTTAGTTTGCAGAATACAAAACCAATATATAGCAATCCACTGCACTTCTAAACATTAATAACAAAGTAGCAGAAAGAGAAATTAATAAAACAATTCTATATACAACTATATATATAACAATTGCACCAAAAATAATAAAGTACCTAGGAATGAACTTAACCAAGGAGGTGAAAGATCTGTGCTCCAAAAACTATAAAACACTGATGAGAGAAAGTGAAGATGACACAAAGAAGTGGAAAGATACTTCATGCTCATGGATTGGAAGAAGAAAAATAATTGTTATTCATCAGTTCAGTATAACACCCAGTGCTCCCAGTTCTCATCACATCACATGCCCTCCTTAATGCCCATCACCCAGTTACCATATCCCCCCATCCATCTCCCTTTCTGCAACCCTCGGTTTGGTTCCCGGAGCCAACAGTCTCATAGGGTTTTTCTTCCTCTCTGATTACTTTGGATGTTCAGCAAATACAGGTTCAATCCTATGTTAGGTCTCAGGAAAAGAGGCAGGAATTAGACAGTAAACGATGACATTTCATTGAAATCTATGCATCTGTTTATAGTACTGAAATTTTCTGTTGTTTGTGATGCTAATAAAACCATAAAATGGAATCTATGTTACATTTTATAAGCATTCAATTGAGAATAGTGGTTTTTAAGCTGCTTTTGGTTAAAAGATTGTAATAGTGCTAACAGAATTCAAAAAATTTACCAAAAGAAAAATATATATTCCAAGCATTGCCGTCAAGACTCCCACTTCACTAGGTACAAATATTTTTGTATCTAACATGCAATGCATAAGTGCCAAGTGAACTAGGTTCTTGAAATTTATGCTTCAGAGTATCATGATTATCTGATGCTGAAACATCTAGAGAGAATTCAGATAGTTCCATACTCAAATCAGTGTAAATCTCTTACAAATTTTATACAAAATGAGACCATTTATGCTACAGTACATTCAGATGCAACATTAGTATTTGATGCGATTCTTTAGTGTAGCTTGCAATGAATTTTAACTGAAGTTATCAAGACTTATTTGAGTTACTTTTATTCATTAATTGTCCATTTAAATAGAATGAGATAATGCTTCTCTTAGAAAATTTTATTACTTCAAAGAAAAGAATATTATTAATAATCATAAATTCAACTTTAAATGAAAATATGGTTTTTTAAGAGTTATTTCTCAGCAAGCGCAGACTTCAGTAGATTTTTTACTCTGGTCAGAATTTCCCCAGTATTTCCATTAACTAACAAAATATTGATAGTGTGTCTTCAGTATACCCAGTCTCAGTTTTATTTTATTCAAATTACCAGTGTTGGGGATTATGACTATAAATCACAAATTATGGTCACTTTTTTCAGATTTCAAATTTCATGGAAAAACTGTGAGATGGTAGAGAATAATACTGCTAAGAATTTAGTTCCTGGCTCTCTTCAATACTACTTTTTAAAGTCATGGTGTTTTCAAATAAACATAAATTCTTCTTCCAATTCCTTGTTCTTTTAGTTACTTGAAACTTTTCTCCTATGATCTTGTTTTCCACCATACCTCAGCCTCTCACTCTCAGGGTCACTAATCTTATTACCAATAATTCCATCCATACCCCATAACTGTCAATGTGTTTCATTCTCTGACCAGTTATGTTTTATCATTTTAGCTATAATCTTCAGGTATCCTGGACCCAGGAATCTTTCCACTCCACCTAGACCATGGATACCACCATGTTTTCATTCTCTAACCCTCTTCAGTCCAGATCTCCCTCTTGCTCACTTTCTATTTCATTGTCAATCACTGTAACCTCTTGGCCTGAAAACTGTGACTTCCCTCATGCATCTCTCTGATGTAAAATCACGATGCGGGTCAGATGTAACTTGTAATCTCCTTTGCACGGCACTCCTTCAGCTGAATGAGGAACAAAGAGGACCGTGCTGCCACCAGGTAGTCATACTCTACGCCCTTTATTCTTTGCTCAGTCCTTCAGATGACTGTTTTACATGTTTTCCTATTTCCTGAAACCTCCAATACCTCTTCAGCTGATCTGCATTCTCCAATGATGGCATTACTGCCTCATCAACTGAGATCATTAAGGTAATGGGAAAGAAAAATTCTAGAAATGACCAACATTGCATTCACTCACCTGATATCTTCCTCCATAAGATCCATCTTTTTTTTTTTTTTTTTTTAGATTTTATTTATTTATTTGACAGAGAGAGAGAGACAGCCAGTGAGAGAGGGAACACAAGCAGGGGGAGTGGGAGAGGAAGAAACAGGCTCCCAGCAGAGGAGCCTGATGTGGGGCTCGATCCCACAACGCCGGGATCATGCCCTGAGCCAAAGGCAGACGCTTAATGACTGAGGCACCCAGGCGCCCCAAGATCCATCTTTCCACCTTCTCTTTAAGCAGATTTTCCATTTGTACACAAGAGCCTATCTCCTCCCACCTACTTAATATATCTGTGGGTAATTCTTCCCTCTCTCTTCTACATCATACCTTCCATCCTGTCTGTCATTCCTCTCAGCATAAAAATATCCTATTATTTTCCCCATCGGGACATCCAATCTTTTACAATTCTTCCTCCATCAGCTACTCTACTTCTTCATTTTCCTTCATAGCAAACCACCTCAAAGGAGTTGTCTTTACTCACTGTCTGTAATCTAATGTTAAAAACACTGAATGTTTTTGTCAAAGTCACCTTATGTCTACATATTGCTAAACATATTTTCAATTTCCACCCTCAACTCAATCCGTGCTCAGCTTTTATCAGCAGGATTTTACATAGTTAACCCTTTTTTCTTCCTCAGTGCACATTCTTCCCTCCACTTTTATGATACCAAAACTCAGTTTCCCTCCTGCTTTACTGACCACCCATTCTGGATCTTCCCTAATGGTTCTTTCTTTTCTTCCTAATTTCTTCCGTTTCAAGTGTCCTGGGGCTCAGACTTCTTTTCAAAAGCTATAATATTTTCCAATCTTGTCTACACTTCTAATTTTCTTTATCTGTTAACATTTCCAGCTCTGAACACTCTACTGAACTCAGATTCACAGGTATATTACACTGCCTACTTGACATTGTCTGCTTAGATGTCTAATAGACATTTTAGTTGTTTCAAGTTTAAAACTGCATTTTTGGTTCCCTACCGCCCCCCACCCACATCACAGAACCGTTCTTAACATTCTTTATTTCCCTATATCAAATCTGTTAGAGAACATGTGGTCTCTACCTTCAAAATACATCCAGAATCTGACTAATTCTTGCCAACTCCCCTATTCCAGCATCTCCCTGGTTAGTGCAATGTGCATCTCTAGCTTGGATTACTGCAATAGCCCCCTAGCAAATCTCCCTACTTCTACCCTTGATTCCCAGGAATCACTTAATACAGCAATCAGAGGGTTCATTCAAAGTGTAATTCACATCATCTCACCACTCTGCTCAAAACTATGCAGTGATTCCCACTTCACAAAAGTAAAACCTATAGGAATCTATAAGGTCCCATTTGATTTCCCTCAGTTCCAATTTTTAAATCCAGTTTCTGATCCTGTCCTTCTCCTTCTCTCACACGAGCCTTCTTTCCAGGCCCTGAACGTAGCAGGCATCTTCTGCCACAAATCTTTTCCACAGATTGTGTGTTCTATCTCAAATGCTTTTCCCCTGGATACCTGCATGGCACGCACTTTTGTCTCTATACACGTTACCATGTCACTAACTCTCCTTTGACTAGTGTGTTTAAAATTGCAACCTGTACCATCTCTGGCCCTCTCAACATCCCCCCCCCCACCGTCGCTGTGTTTTTCTCTTATAGCCCCTGTCACGTTCTAACTTACCTATTATTTGCTTTTAAATTATGCTTTTAGTGTAATTTCTATTTTCTGTAATAGATGTTAGCATGGAAGCAGGAATATTGGTTTACTAATGTATCCCAATTATCCACAGGTTTCCCTGACACTTGATGACAGGCACTTATTTCTCCTTAATAAAATGAAATAGTAAGAGCTAATACTTAACGAACATGTAATATCTGTCAGACACCGTATGTCCTAAGTGCCTTACATGTACCACACGCATACAGACACGCACTACTAACATGTACATGGGTACGACTATATGTTCCGTTTTGCCAAAGGACAAAATTGAAGTACAGAGAATTCTGTAACTTGCTCCAGGCTACATAGATAATAAATTGGGAAGCTGGTATTCACATCCAGGCAGTCTGGTTCTGACATCCAAGATTTTAACCACATGTATACTCTCATGCAAGAAAGCAGGAAAGCTGAGATTTGAAGACAAGCAGTCTGATTCCAGAGCGCACACTCTTAATGACCAACATATATTTCATTCACTGTTAGACCCTTAGCAATAAATCAGGGCCTATGGGCTAACAGAATGTGCTCTTTTCCAGTTCTATTAAGTTGTCAACAGGCACTAGAAAGAAAGGGTAGAATGCTATAAAAGTATTTAATGTTCTCAATGACTCTGAGATACAGGGACTTAAATTAGCCTCCTATGCTTACAAAGCCATTAAACCGATGTCTGCACTGAATGCCACTCTAAGTGATATGAAAGCAATAACGAGTCTGTGTATGACGAGAAGCACGTCACTGAATCACTCTAGGCTGCGTCAGTTACTTCATCAACATGGGACCAACCTGAATTACAAGAATTTAAAATTTCCCATCTTAAATTGGTATGATCACAGGTGACAACAGTGAATTTACATGATACCTCTACCATTTTCTTTCCAACTTAACGTGAATAATTTTACACAAAATTTATTTTTACATTGTCATCATAATCTTCATTATCATCATCATCATCATCATGGACACTTGTTTCTCATAAGTCCACATATTAAATTGAAAACTTACATCAGCATTCATATGCTAATAAATATATTCACAAATGACAGTGATGAAAGGGAATGGATATAGCAAAAATTGCAATAAACTCTATTTGCAATTTTTCCTACATTGGGACTATGATTATGATCTCTCCTTTACAGCTATTTAATTAAGAAAAATCACAATACATTGCTACTATTTGTTAAATATATTCATAATAGTTGCAAATCGTATGTTTACGGACTTTGAAGATGCATAGGATATGTTGTTTTTAAATGAACACTTCCAAGTCCTAATTTCTTTATAAGTTTTATGAGAAAGTTGTATAAAAGTGTGCGATAATGAAGGAAATAAAAGTTTCCATAGAGAAAAGAGTTTCATGGAAACATCTGCTAAGAGCTTTGCATGGAAATTTAAGGAGCTTACTCTGAACATTTTCAGGGCATGCTTTTGTTTATCAAGGCTATCTATGCAGGTTTACTCATAAATAATTGAAATTTAATTTTCCTTTTCACGATAGCCCCAATTTAGATTTAAGCATCTCAAACAATGTAACTCAGGGTTTTCTTCCTGACAAGAGTATACTTTAAGTGCAGCTGTTATCATTTGGAAGAAAACTTGAGCATAACTACACATTTTATCTTTAATTTTATGTTTCCTAAAGGTAGCAGAAATTCAAACAGAAGCTGCCTTCTCACAAATAGAAATTATAAAATGATCATGAGATTTAGGTCAGCATTTTTGAAACATATGACTGATATTTACTGTAGAGCTTATCATATAATTTGATATTCATGTTGCATAATAATCTTTAAGATTCTCATTTTTTATTTACCGAAGTATGCAAGAGGTATATTGGTTGCTACATTTGAAAATGGACACTAACAAGTTTGTTTATATAATTTGGTTCCATTCTTGAAAAGTTATTTCCATTTAAAAAGTTCATGTGTATACAAATACATATACATATATAAATTGCAGTTTTGTGGGTTAAAACTGGTCCAATATTGTTTTTTTAATTAATTTATTTATTTGAGAGAGGGGGAGTATGAGGGGGGAGGGACAGAGGGAGAGAATCGTCAAGCAGACTCAGCGCTGAGCATGGAGCCCAACGTGGGGCACCATCTCACGACCCATGAGATCATGACCTGAGATGGAACCAAGAGTCGGATGCTTAATGGACTGAGCCACTAGGCACTCCAAAAACTGGTTGACTATTTTATATATATATATATATATATATATATATATATATATATATATACACACACACACACACACATATATATAACAAATATATATATATATACACATATAAAACAAATATATATATAAACATATATATATATATAACAAATATATATAACTATATATATATATATATTGTTTTGGGGTTTTTTTTGAGAATGGCTATAGAGAAATCATGGTTTCACAAAATGATTTTATAAAACTTTGCCCAAGATTAAATAGTATTGAAGTCAGACCATATAAAACCACAGATTTAGACTTATATTTCACTCCATCCTATATTAAAAGTGGATTTGAATATTCACTTTCCAAATAAGAATGTAATAGATGATAGATAGATGATACTACTGAATAGCATGAGGAAGATATGAATATATGAACATTCAGAGGATGTTATATTGAGCTAATAGAAAACATCGAATTGTCAAGTCAGAATCTCAGAAATCAGACATCTTTGCAGAGTATCAAGTTTTACTCATAAATACAAGGATGTATTGGCAGAAGCAAAGTTTGAAATGTCGACAGGCACTAGAAAGAAAGGGTAGAATGCTATAAAAGTATTTAATGCTCTCAATGAGGAGATATTGGGATATATGAGGTGGTAGTTCCCTAGGTACTTTTTTTTTCACATTAGACACACACTTTCTCTCCCTAATAGATACATTCTCTATGTGAAGTGGTCCTGTCACTTTAGATAGCAGGGATCATTTAGATTTTGAAACATCTCCATGGTATACCCCAGATGTTCAATTAACTTATGTGACATTTTCAAGGTCCCCTCACAGAGGAAGGATCACATATACTTTATATTTGGGTGTGCCTGAATTGGGAATAAAGGTCCTTTGGTATTCACCCAGTTCAAGTATCCTAACATCAATTCCTACAATTTTCAAAATTGTTTTCCATTTCCCTCATGAGTCTCAAACACTTCCTGAACCAGACTAGTGCCTGGATCATAATAACATGAACTGCTCTATTTAGCCCCCTTCCCCACAAAGTGGATGGTGGCTCCTAAGTACTCTTCTCACCAAGGTGTAGTCTGTTGAACCACTCCTAAGAAGTTCCTGAAGAAACACTATGTTATCAACCACCTAAATATTGTCTTTCTCTAGAAGTTTCTGTTGATATTACCCTTTCCCCGCACCCCAGATAAGATTCCCTAAAAAGTCACTACAGCAAACCAGATCAAGCTTTTGCTTCCCATGACATTTCGCACATTGTTTTGGTGTCTCAACCCCTTCCCTCAGGAGCTAGATTTATGAGCACAACCATTTTTCTGGCCCTCACACTTTCTCCACGTTTAAACTGTCCTAGGAATTCCCAGCTCAATGTAGTCTTAGTCAACTATCTATATTTCTAAAATTGGGAATACTTTTGATATAAATGCCAGTAGTTATTAACCAAACAAAAGATACAGAATTACTGAGAAGGTACGTCAGTTAGAATAGTGAAAATGATAACCAGTTCATTCTTTACATTGCTTATTCGGGAGTAGGGAAAACAGCTCCATCTCAAAGAACACTGAAAAATTTATACGCAAGGCACTGTTCTAGGTGCTGTGAGTGACAGAAAGAATGAAAAGACATGATTGCCATTTTGAAACCCTGATAATAACAACTGTAACACTCCTTGAATTCCATATTTGCATCCATTCATTGGAAAGAAAAACAAATAGAAAGTATAGATATTTTCAGTTTCTGATACATAGTAAGTAATATCATAAAATAATTTATTAAATAAGATCAGTTTCAAATACTTTTTTAACAGCCACAAGAGATGTTACTGTAATACCTACTTCTACTATAATCTTCTTAAGATCAAGTTTAAGATCATCCTAAAATAAACTAAAACCAGACAAAATTTATGTTTTAAAAACCAATATATTTGTGCTCTCTTTCTTAAAAATAAGACCTCTCGTATTTTTCAGGGAGCATTTGCCCTTTTGAGTTTGTCTGAACAAATTCAGACACACTTGATGATTCAGACCCTCTAAGCAGGGAAGCTCCTGTATCCAGGGAAACCAGTCTGGGTTGCCAGGTCCTAAAGTTAAGACAGGAGGAGGCCTGCTGTCTGGGATGTAAGGAAGCAATCTGCTATCCATCTCTTTTAGTCGGGGCTTCTTTGTGCCTGTGATGCCTCCTGACCAATATGGAAACACAACTGTGCCCCTTGTCATGTTTGTTATACACCACCTCACTGCCTACCTATAATCTACCCATGGAGATGATGGTCATAATCAAAAGACAACTTTTTCAGATCTGTGCTGATGCCTGTGCCTCCACACGCAAGCAAGGAAACAACAGCAGGAACAGCAGTTGTGTCTTTTGAATCATAGTGAGAAACTTCCATGCTCTCCACTTAGCAGCTGCTTTCTTGGAGTCACTGAGCCAAAAGCACTGGCCTGTGTTCAATACAGTGTGAGAACTCAAGTTCTAGAATCAGAATGACTGCGGTTTGAAGTCTGACTGTGCCATTTGCCACCTGTCAGATTTCAGTGAATTACTTAACCATGTTAAGATTCCTTTATCTCATCCAAGAAATGAGGGTAGATGTAGAGGCTAATTTATAGAAATGTTGAGTGGATTAAATAAGACGATGTATCTAAAGGGCTTATTATGGTGTAGGAATGAAATAATAAGTACTTTGTAATGACATCTGCTCATATTTTTGCGGTATGCTTACTCCTCTTTTCTTTCACTTCTGAGTATGCAGAAAAATATTAAGTAACCAAATATAGTGGAGAATATGATTTAGGACAAAAGCTAAAATGTATTTTCATGATGCTATGCAAATCTTAGATGTGGGATCCGCACTTTGTGCTGTGTATACAGAAAAAGAGAGCAAGATGACTGGATCTTCAGAACAAATTCCAAGTCTGGTTACATGGACCTGGGATAAAGCTGTGGGCTTGATTCTCTCACTCAGGCTTGGCAGTGGAGAAGTAGATAAATGCTCTGTCCCCTAATGCTTAGCTCCTATCTGGCCTTGCTTACTTAGCTTTTGACTTGGGCAACAGTCTATGTGTTTTCCTCTGTGAAAGAAGAATGAAGAGAGAACTATGACTCCATCTTGTAAAGAAAAGATGCTGATTCTTATTAATCCATGAAGCAAGAAGAGCAAGAACGATGAAAGAGAGGAATGAAGTGTTGTGTTTCACGATAATTTTATGTCTAAAAATGTGAGCCCTCAAATAAATCAATCAGTGGATGGCAGACTCTGAACCTTCCACTCTTTTACAGAGGTGAGGAAAAGAGAGGAAGGAGATGACAGAAAGCTTCCTTCCTAATATTCTCTGCATGGGGAAGATTTCCTTTCTCAGACAGACCAAGACACCTGCATAAGAAAAAAGGCATAGCATCTTCTTTCCTCTAATCACATGTTAGATAGATTGATAGAGAAATAGATCGTTATCATTTCATCATTATAATTATTAATTTTAAATTACTTATGCAATTAACTGAGATCTTTGCTCACTTTGATCCTTCATTTCCGGACAATTCTGAAAAAGAACAGAATTTCATCTATTCCAGCAAAAACTAGAATCACTGGTAGTCAGACTACCTTCCTCTACATTCTATGAAACATTCCAGGACTGATATTGTTGTGGACCTTGCAGGCACAATGTGGTCCTGGCAACCACTTGTCATTCTTCTTATGCCCTAAGACAGAGGGAGTCTAGCAAGCTTTGCTCTCACAGAGCGCCCATCTTTCTGTTTATTACTGCCACTATAAAGTAAACACACATCTGAAATGTAAACAAGGTTTTATTATCTAATAAAGGAGAACCTGTCATTGAAAGATGGCATAAATTGTAAAATGCACCATTATTTTATATCATGTTAAAAAGCTTCCAATTAAAAATATGTCAATTAAAATATTACCCATTATCTCTTAATCATATCAACTGTGAGATTTAAAGTTAAGGTTTTAAGATGTGGAAAAAAATCCATCTTAGAACTAATGAAATGCAATATATCACAGAGTATATAAAATGCATGGTTATATCTGGTTGTGCATATCATTATTATTATATGAATATAAATTAATATTAGTCCCCATCTATTTAAGTAATACAAACACTAATTGAGCACCCACTATTCACTAGTGACTGTGCCACATTTTGCAGAATGCATAGCAACATGTCAATATAAATTATCTTTGTAGGGGTCATTTTCCATTTAGGGAAACATGTCAATAAAATGACAACCTAAGGAAAATCGAGAATGTATGGCTGGTGACATTCCAATAGTTCGTGAAGTGCAAAAGCTGTTGGAAACAAGCAAGAAAATAAAATAGATAAGGCAGGTAAAGAGGAAAGCACCATTTTTTTCAACAATGATGTTTCCTGAATTTCAATATTTGGCTGTACAATGCACTAACCTTAAAACCAGCAACTATTCTACTACTCTGTTGGCTATAGGCATTTTCTGTGCCCTGTTTTGTTCTACCATTTTGGTGAAAGGAGGTGAAATATTTCTTTTATTACCATAGACTGTTCTGTTAATCCCTGAACTTTATCCTTTTTAGTAATTGTTTTAAGTTATAGTTAAGGTAAATTAGCTCAATCAAATTTTATGTTTTCATTAAAAAAACATATTGTTTGAAGCATTTGACCAAAGTTACTGATTGACACATATGTTTGTAAATTGAACAGTAGAAAGTAAACTTTGTTTCAATTTTGAATATGTAGTATGTTTAATAAGATGGGTTCTATTTAAATAACAGTCATATGAAATTAAGAATTAAGAAATCAGCTAATGCTTGTGGTGAAGGGTGCAGTTAATGAATTTTACAGAGTTCTTGGTTTTGAACTTATAAAAGTGGGATTTCAACGTTTTTTTATCTAGGGCCAGAGACATGCGAGGGCCTTAATTTGCTTTTATCAATCAGGTTTTTTTTTTTAATTTTAATTTTTAATTTGTTATTATTTTTACTCTATAGAAGAACATTGGTTTAAATGACCTAGATAGTTACTTTTGGTCTAAAAATTTGAAAAATTCATAGAATCTCTGATGGTATTCCATGAGAAAAATGACAGAGTTAGCCATAGAAAACCCCTGATTTTTATTCCATATTATATAAGTTTGGAGTTTGAATTATTTATTGTTAGCAAGATTTTTCACTCCATTTTGACCATGTGCAATGTATAAAAGTTTCTCCAATAAGTTGACTTAACAAACTAAAATTCTGTCTAGTATCAGAGTTGTTCTAAAGACATCTATTGTGTATGCATTTATGTACATTTTTATGAAAAAAATTAGTATAAAAGCATTAAATTAATGAATTTGAACACATATGCATGTGTGTATATCAAATGATCTTCAAACTTTGCATTTGACAGTGAAAACTAAATGTTGTCTTTGGAGTTCTCCAGGATAGGTGAGTCATTAATTGGGCTATGGTCCATGAATTCTGAACTCCATTTAGATGGTGCCCATAAGTCTTAAAGAAAACTAAAATGAAAAAATAAATGAAGCAATGAAAAGCCTAGTTATAAGGAAATTGCCCAGTTTTAACATCACTTGTACTTAACGTTAATAACATTTTATTTATAAAGCTTAATACTCAAAATAACTGTATATATTAGGTGCCTATTTCCCTCATTTTACAAAGGAGGGAACAGAGTCATATATGTGGACAGTATTAGAGACTATATGTCAAATCTATATACTTTAACTTTAAGGACTACATTCTTCCCTACTACAGTATGTTGGGTTTATATGCTTAGAAAGCATATGCAATAATAAGTCACCACTCTGTATTTTTGCCCATGACGACTCTATACATAGCCTTCAAATAGCTTACAAATATAACAATATCCGCTTAACTGTATTTAGATTGCACTCAGTTAAATTATAGGCACCATTAAAAATATATTTGGCTCACAGTTTCAGATTATACTCAAAATAAAGCTATGCTACTTGCTTGTCTCCCCTAAATATGATATTCTAATTTTCCTATATCAGAATAATATTCTTCTTATCATCAGTGCACTTTGAGATGGCCATCTGATTTGTAGCTAATTTATCTTGTTTGCACATAATTATTGCATTGTGGGATAACTTCCAGGATATTTTTTAAGGCAAGAGTAATTAAGTCACAAAACTTGTAAGTCAAACTATTTTTTAAACATTATATTACAATAGTAAAATATCTTTTAAAAAGTGAAAACAAATAAACCTGTTTTTGTTTCTAACTCTATAGCCTAGGAAGACTGATTTTGTTTTTAAAGCTTTTATTTATTTATTTATCTGAGAGAGAGAGAGAGAGAGAGAGGGTAAGTGAGTAGGGAAGGAGCAGAGGGAGAGGGAAGGGAGATAATCTCCAACAGACTTCACATTGATTACAGAGCCCCATGCAGGCCCCAGGGCCCCAAGATCATGACCTGAGTTGAAACCAAGAGTTGGACACTTAACCAACTGAGCCACCCAGGCACTACAGGAAGACTGATTTTTTAATTTTCCATTTTGTTTTCTAAATTTTATTCTTTATAAAAAATGTTATTTCATTTTTATGTCATTGCAAAACTACTTTTAATATAGCTTACACTTAAATGTGCAGTCATGTCACTATATTTAGTAAGGATTTTCATCAGTTGCCGGTACCCTAGGGCCCCTAGGCATCTTTTTCTTATACTCAGCTCTTCTGACTTCATAGTTTGTGGTGTGTTCTAACAGTAGAGTTACTGGGTCAGAGGTAAAACTGACTTACTCCAAAATACCACTAAGATCAGCCACTTATGTAAAATTTGTATATTCAGTACAATCCACCAATAATACTTTGCTTCCTTGTACTGTCAGGACTCTCAGTATAGAATGAGTCCTCTGACAGAAGAGGTCATATCTTATTTGCATTTATTTTCAACTGCTCTATGCTTCAAAGTCTAGTCATTTTTATACTTACTCAAAAAAAGGTTTTTAAAAAAATCCTCAACACTTTACATATACATACACACACATACATAAAGAGGAAAAGAAAATATACCACTAGGAAGCAAGCACAAAAAATTCTATCATATACTAAAAGTTCAGAAGAATAAAATATTGAGAAATATCCATAAAGAAATATCTTCCACGAATGGAAATGTTCTGCTTCAATAGAGATAATCTAACTGGGAAAGAAGTAAGAGGTGTTCTTGGCTGATTCCCACAGATAACTTCAAACTCAGATAAGATAAAGCTATACTAATCTGAGAAGCATTAGTGTTTGTGAATTAGCAGCACTGAGATTTTGTAAAAAATGTAAAAAGAATACAGAGTTGACTATTCGGTTATCTCAGGTCAGTCCATGTACAAAGGCAGATAAGAAAGAAAATATAATGGAAAATAAATAAGACAAGAGGTTAACACCACCTCTACCAAATATTAGATGCATTATACCTACTACAAAATAATTCCAAAAGTGAGGTACTAACATAAGAAAAGATGAAATGATGAAACAGACTTAAAAACACAATAGTAGTTTAAAAAAAACCCACAATAGTAGTTCGTATCATACTCAAGCATTGCATTAAAGAAAGAACTACAGATCAATTAAGAGGAGATATTGAGTAAATGAGTGTGTATATAGCCATTAAAATATAAACACCCCCAAATAACACAGGTATATCATATTAAAAATGAACAAAATTCAAAAAATCATCAATAACATATTTTGAATAGTTAATTTAAAATTTGAAGAATGAGAGAGGGCCATCAGGAAGATGGTGGAAAAGGAAGCCACAAACCCTCCTTCCTAACACGGAGACAAAAGTTCAACAATACACACACCTATTTCTTTTGTGAGAAATCCAGATTCCAGCTAAATGGTCGCCGTGGCTGGGATGGGCTTGAAAGCAGCTACACTGAAGCCGGCAGGAAAATCTGCGGCACACTCTCACCACAGTTCCTCCTTCTGGCACAGTGCTATGTGATCAAGAGAAAAATGGCTCTGTCTTCTTCCTAGGGAGGAAAAGAGAAGAGATCGGACTATGTGTCTAATGTTCTGACTTTTTGGGGGGGGGGGTGCTGTCTGAAGCACTGACTTCCCTCTCAAGGCTCAGAGTACTGACTGGACCTGGAACTGCCTAGATGCCTGGAGACCACTGAGAACAAAGAAGAGCTGGGAGACATGTTGCTGCACACGGAGGTGGATACAGCTCAGAAGCCTTGCTCATAAGGGAGAAAAGTAAGACTGAAACATGTATCCAGTGCTCCCACTTTTTGGTGGGATGCCTGAGGAACTGGTTTCCATGTAGCCTGACTTGGGATGAGGATGGGGCCTGACATACTCTGGATGCCTGGGGGCCACTGAGAATCAAAAAAAAAAAAAAAAAATTGAGTTGCATGCTCATAAAATGAGAAACATAGTAAATGATATTTTATATAATTTAATCACAGTAAGACTTTTTTTTGTAAGACTGGAGAGAAACATAAAAGAACATAGTTAACTTTGGACTGGGGACTTTAGATACCTTTAAAGATTCATTATTCTTTCAAGTATTTTTCAAATGTTGGCAAATAAGCATATCGTACATACAAACAGGGAAAAACCAAAATATTTATATGTTACAAAATAAATTATATACTTTATAGATTTTTCCCATTGTATTTGGAAATAATCATCTCATGTTATATGTATATCTCCAACGTAATAGTGGAAGTTCTAGAACATATTTGCAAATTCCCTGACATAACACTCATTAAGAGATGAGGTTTATGTCCCTTCTTTTTTAATTTAGTGACTTCTTTGTACCCAATAGAAAGCAACAGAAGTTATAATCTGTGACTTCTGAACATGCTCTTGGGATGCTTATTCTGGAAGCGTCAGCCATTAAGTAAGAAGTCTGGCCACCTTGAGATTGTCAGGCTGGGGAGACCATATTTTGGCGCTCAGATTGACAGCCCCAGATGAGCTCTCAGCAGACAGTCAGCATTAACACCCCCTCACCCCTACCAGGCGTGTGAGACATTGCGGGTGTCTGCAGTCCCAGTCAACATCTGAGTGCAACTATGTAAAAGACTTCAAGCTGGCATTGCCCAGGTGAGTCATTCTTGAAAGCTGTAACAAAATAATATTACTTGAGATACTAAATTTTGGGGTAATTTGTTATATAGTAATAGCAGACACAATATTGTCACATAGGTAGTAATACATCTGGTTAACACATATACAACCCATTGAAAGGGCTACAACATCAAAAGATAATGGTAAATAACAGGTACGTATTCAACAAACACAGATAATGAAAGTATCTTTTCTCAAAGATTTTACTTATTTGAGAGAAAGACAGAGTGCACGCAGGCCCGTGCGCACAGGAGTGGGGGGAGGGGCAGAGGGAGAGGGAGAAGCAGACTCCCCACTAATCAGGGAGCCTAACCTGAGGCTCGATCCCAGAATCCCAAGTTCATGACCTGAGCCTAAGTCAGATGCTTAACCAACTGAGCCACCCAGGCAGCCCAATAATAAAAATATTTTAATCTGCTTTATCCATATTAGCTCTACTTGTTTTAATAAGTGGTTCTAGCAATATTAATTTGTATTTAATAAACAATCACTATTCCATAATGTTTTGTTTTTTGAGGATATACAACTCATTAGGGTTGTCCCAAACACAATATGCAATTTTTTAAAGATTTTATTTATTTATTTGAGAGAGAGAGAGGGGCAGCGACAGAGCACAAGCAGGGAGGAGAGGGAGAAGCAGGCTTCCCCATAAACAGGGAGCCCAACATGGCGCTCCATCCCAGGCCCCTGGGATCATGACCTGGGGAGGAAAAGAGAAGAGATTGGACTATATGTCTAATGTTCTGACTATGCGTCTAATGTCTGAGCTGAAGGCAGACACTTAACTGACTGAGCCACCCCTGCGCCTCCACAATATGCATTTTAAAATCAGACCATCATTTAAATTCCAGTTTATCACTTACTATTCTGGAATGGTTATTTAGCCATTTTCAGAGAACCAGTTTCTCGTATAGAAATCATTAACAGTTGCGGTAAGGATCATAAAAAATTGTGTATATGAAGCACTTAGTGTGGCTACAATATAGAATATATTCAATAAATGGTAATGATAGTAAAATAATGCAGATTCTCAGCACCACGAGTTATAAAGATGAAAAAACACTTCATTACTGAAAAAAAATGATTACTGATTCGCTCTATTATGTCTTAATGATGTTTTCAAGTGATGCAGTAAATGGCAACATTTTGGATTAAGTAAATCGGCCATTTATCAGTGGTTCTGAGCAAACTGATTTTTTATTGTGTTTGTCTATACTATTTCTAATTATATTTCAGGACCACAAGACTTTATATATATTATAACTAGTTGTTCTTTTCTTCTTTTCCCATGAAGAGCATTTTGTATGAACACTACCATTGGTGATTCTCTAATGGGGCAGAAGAGCTACATTTAATGAAATAAAAGCAGACAAAAAATAGAACTCATAGCTACATGATAAATTCTTTCAAGTATTAAGGTATTTGTCATTTACTACTTTTATTTTTTTTCTTTTTTTTTTTTTTAAGATTTTCTTTATTTATTTGACAGAGAGATAGCCAGCGAGAGAGGGAACACAAGCAGGGGGAGTGGGAGAGGAAGAAGCAGGCTCCCAGTGGAGGAGCCTGATGTGGGGCTCCATCCCAGATCCCCGGGATCACGCCCTGAGCCGAAGGCAGACACTTAACGACTGAGCCACCCAGGCGCCCCTGTCATTTACTACTTATAAATTTGAAGAGCTTAAAAAATGAAATTTTGGGTTTTTTTTAATAAATGGAGGGTTTTTTGATAGTTTTTTTACTGTTTTTATTTAAGCAGTTTTATAAAAAAATTTTGTAATTTATTTTTCTGTCAACATAGATGATTTTCTCACAGATCAGCATGGACTCCTCACCACTGTGACACACAAATCTAAGAGTCAGGAATTGTATGGTAATAAAGCTCTACCAGCTATTTTTAAAATAGATTATTTATTTTTCAAATTGATGTAATCTTTAGATTTTTATTTTCAAATATCTAAATTTTTTCTTCTGCTCCTATATTTAATATGAGTAAAATTCATTTTTTGTGATGCCGATTTATGTTCACCCACTTCAGAGTAAAGTAATTCTGTTATGAAAATCTGTTTCTATCATTTCTCTGTTACCCGTCGTCCACAGGTATTGCATGAACCGCTCTACTCCATAGTTTTTCTATTTGTTTATTTATTTTTAAGATTTTACTTTTTAAAGTAATCTCTACACTCAGTGTGAGGCTTGAACTCACAACCTGAAGACCAGCTCAAGACCTGCTCCACCGACTGAGCCAGCCCAGCACCCCAGTTTTTTCTATTTAAAATGAGTGTAATAATATTTACTTTGTGAGATTAGGATATTAAAATAAGCACTTTAAAATACTTAAAACAAGAACTGGTAAATGATGTGAACACTTCAAAAGGGAACCTTTGATTAGTATTCTGAATATGTACATACACATTAAAAATTATACTCCTATGTCACACACACTAAGGGATCTTTGGGATTAAAGGGCCATTTTAATCTTATTTTATATATATACTCAACTATGCTCATATAGATATTCGATTACATAGGTAATACTATATTCTACACAGAACTTGTGCTATACATAAAAATATTATGTTACATATGTATAATATCTATACTAAATATCCATAATATTAAATCTATCTATCTATCCCATTCATGAAGCCCTAGCTATTCTCATTTTATCGTAAAGTATTGACCAAAGTGGCCTTCACATTTCCCTCAGCTTGACGAAACTTTAGATAAGCTTCTTCCTGCCTCTAGGCCTCCGACCTCTCTCCTATCCTCCACCTTTACAGAAGCTATGAGACCTAAACACAAAAAGCCTCGGACCTCCCTTTGCTTTAAGCATTTACTTTAGAAAACCTGTAACTGCAAATTCTTTCCCTTTCCTTTGAGATGTAAATCTTTTTAAAAGCTTCTTGCCAGTTTTACAAGGCAGAAATGTTTTTCTCAGGGACCTAGGAGGCATCGCTTTGAAATGAAATTAAGGAAGACAGCACTGCATTCTCTGAGTTTCTGGGGGAGAGTAGGAGCCTAATTTCAGGCACCTTTCTCCAAACTGTGAAACCACATTCTGTCCGGAAGTTACGAGAAAGGTTACTTTTCTTTTGGGTAAAGCCAATTAGCAAATACAGATGACCTATGAACCACATTTACCCCAGCTCTTAAAAACTTTTTTTTTTTTACTTTGACAACATTTTTTTTGAGAAAAAAAAAGGAAAAAGGAAAGTTATGTTCCTATAACATACATAGTAAGGGATTTTGGGGAGTAAAGCCCCATTAGAATCTTATCGGTTTTTTGTTTGAAAATTATAATTCAATCAGTGTAATTACTTCTGATACGCCTTGCATACAGTTATGGCCAATTTCATCAAGAACTTGTAATAAAAATTATGATTAGTGAACAGGACATCCATGTAGAATATGTGGCTAACCATGAAATTAATGACCATTCCTTAACACACTACCTAAAAAAACCTACCTTCAACCCAAAGGCTTGTCTCTATCTGCACGTATCCTGTTGGTTCATATATTCATCTTGCTATTTGTTTACTGTCTCTCATTGTCACGCAGACCCCTTGGAGGCAGGGCCATTGTCTTTTTTGTTTATCATGGTATCTCCAGGGCCGGGCTCAAGGGAAACATTAAGTAAAAATGAATTAATGTATAAATGACTGAGGGAATAGAGAGTCTGGAAAGAGCCCGCAATCAAGTATCTGGACAGCTTCTGTTTCTCATTTACTCTTTCTTACATCCTATTTGATTTTCAGCTTGCTTTGTCTTTAAGATGATTTCACTTTTTCTTTGTGTCCATGGCCTGAAAATTTCCTGTGTTGATATAATCTTCTGATCCATTTTCAAAGATGACTATCTTTCAGACCCAATTTCAAATTCCTAGACACAAGAATCTGATGAACTTATTTTCGGTCAGTATTCATTGACTGACAAAACTAGCCAAATAAGCAAAACCAAATGTCACCAGCCTTATTGTTGGAGACTGTCCCAGCAATACCTTTTGCATTTGATGAGAAAAGATCAACACTACTATGGTAGAACTTAATGTGGCTGTCAAGAATGTTTGTTGATAACAAAATTAAAGTCAAAGTTTTAACACGGCCCCGTTTTGTTTTCCAGACTTAGCCGGAATGAGGTTTATGTTCCCTCCCCTTGGATCTGGTCTTTGTAACTGCTTAACCAATAGAATAAAGCACTGGTGACTTTAGGCCAGTTTATGAGTTCAGACCTTACGGAACTGACATCTTTCATGTTCTGTCTCTTTGGATTCTTGCGCCTGAACCCCAGCAATGAGAAAGAACAAGTGACCCCACAGATAAGCCCGTATAAAAAGAAAACAACCAGCCAACAATTTGCTACCCATGTGAGTGAACCCATCTTGGAAGTGAATTCTCTAGCCCCAGTTAAGCTGTTTCAACTAACACTGTGTGGAGAAAGGAAGAGTTATCCAGAGGAGTCCTACCCAAATTGCAGATTCATGGGCAAAATAACCATTTTTTTAAGCCAATGAAGATTAGTGAATTTGTTTCACAGCAGTAAATAACCATAACATAATCCTAAACAAGGCCCTGTTCTATGCTTAATGATCAGTAGAGTATATATAATAGAATATACCTGGATTTCATTCTCACTTATACTCTGATTTCACTTTATTCAATTAAACAGTTAATCACTTCAACCCTGTCTTGCTATATTTACTCATTTGAATTTAGGCGTTAGGTGAAGGAAAAATTAGATAATTTTTTACAACGATCTCAAAAAATGCAAACAATTCTCTGTGTTCTGTTTCACAACATGCTCACTGGTAACAAAAAGTGCTTAACTGTGTCTTTTACATAGTGATTATTCCTAATGATGACCGATACAGCAGAGTTTTTTAAATTATATTTCTGATAGAGTTTTGAAAGCAGAACAATCATTCAGATTGATGGATTGATTAATTTTATAGGTATCTTATGCAGCTGATGCTTACAACCTAGAAAAGTGAAGGTCAGAAATGTTTCAAGCACATGGAGTAAAAATGGAAAATCCAGCCTTGTTTAATAAAGGTAACTAAGAAAAATTGGGGAACGGTGTTAAGCTTTGGTGGGTGGAGGTGGGAGGTATTTGGTTTGTTAAATTGCTGTCATTACGGGTGAACAGTAAGAGGAAAACTACATCATCTCTATCAGCAGAGCACACAACAGCTGAAAATCTTGTCCCTTACATATCAAAATGATTAAGAAATATGTTATAAATTCACTACTTGCTACCACATTGCATGACTCTGAATATATAATTAATATTTACAGAAAACATGATACGTTGAACTTCATACAGTATTCCATTTCAAATTTTTATCAGAGGAAAGGGAAATTGGTTTGCTGTTTTATAACACTTTTCCACATTCACTTGCCTACATGAGTTGGGCACATTTATAAATGGACATTTGCAAAATGACAGTTTTCTCCACTTTTCAAATATTGATGTTTCTACATCTCATAAATTGAATGGGCCACAAGATTGCAGATGCAGTCTTATTTACTTATTGTGATTGTTCTGTTTGTTGAGGTTGGTAAGAATAAACACACTCAAAGACTTGCAGGACTCATAATCAGAAATCAGCCTAGATAAGTTTACAATTTTCCCTATTCCAGTTGGAAGCTAATATAATGAGGAAAGGAACATTTTTCATTAGGATGAATACAAATACAATCTTCCCTATAAATAGAGCATTGTGCCTTTTTACTAAAAACTAGAAATAACCAAATCAGAATTATAGAAGCTGCAAATATTCTAAGGAGAAACTATGGAAGGAAAACGCTGTACAGGTAAATAAATACTATTGTAACGGATTCTGATAGACTTTTGAAAACTCTCCTCTATTCGAGGAAAAAAGGCAAATATGGAATTTAATTTTTTATTACAATGCACAAAAAAGCAAAAAAGAAAGGATAGGATTTTATACATAAATGAGACCCCATTATAGATTTTATTGCCTTTCTTGAGAAATCATGAATTGATGTATTTCCTAGCACTTATGACTGTTTAAATACAGGGTAGACTCTATGCATTAAGTCTATAAAGACAATGTGAACTCATTTATGTGGGTGAAATAAATCGTAAAGCATTTACATTAAAAATAAAATTTCAAAATACTATTTTCTGAATAAGTTGGCTCTGTTTAGTATTTTAGACTTGATATTATTGTGTTGGTGTAATATTTAAATTGCATTTTGGGACAAGTAATGCCTAAGACGTAAGGAGGTTTGTAATAACATAAATATAAAAATGTGCCTGTATCAGGTTTATTACGGACTTCCAGCATATATTGATAAAATGAAAAAAAGTCTTCTTCACGTTCCATAGCAGTGCTGTGGCTTTGTATGGAATTCAACTTATTGAACAGGCGATCTTATTTTGTGATATTCAACTAGATACATTTATTCTCCATCCATTTGTTTTTATCTTTGCTTTTTATAATTTTCCTCCCCCAAGAAACTGAGGTTTTATTTATAAACATTATAATACAATTATTGAACTTTTTCTTAGCTTTTAAAGAATTTACAAAGATTTGGATATAATTAGGATTTAATTGAGATTATTAGGAAAACATCAACAAAGTGAATCATAATTATTTTATAATTGGCCAACAGCGCAAAAGGAGGCTTGAATATGGAGTGCTGTGATTTTTTTTTTTTTTTAAGATTTTATTTATTTATTTGACAGAGAGAGAGACAGTCAGCGAGAGAGGGAACACAAGCAGGGGGAGTGGGAGGGGAAGAAGCAGGCTCCCAGCAGAGCAGGGAACCTGATGAGGGGCTTGTTCTGGGATCACGCCCTGAGCCGAAGGCAGACCCTTAACAACTGAGCCACCTAGGCGCCCCCAGGAGTGCTGTGATTTTAACATTGCATTTGACATGGTCATTCTTACAGCCTGATGTTATACATGTAGTAATACAGTCTGAATGAAAGTGGATGTAAAAAGTATCTTTTTGAATAAGGGAAATAACATAATCTTATTTTATAAAATCAAAGCAGTTGAGGAGGAAGTCCTAAGCAAGATGCACAGAATTCTTTTTTTTATCTAGATCCTATAAAGCATGTATTATTAAATGTCTGGACGAAAACACAGTAGGCAAGTTCTCAAACCCTCCTGATAGTACCAACCTAAGTGGGATCTTTTTGATTTTATTTTTTTCTAAATGGGCCCTTAAGTAAAGAATTAAGCTAAAAATCATCTTTCTATGAGGGAAATAACCTATAGAAATATTTGGCTCTAATTAGGATAAATCTAAAGTCTTACAATATTAATTTTCAATTATAATGCTCCAGAAGTAGTTCATCAAAAATATATTGTATATTATATTTCTCTACAGGGTATATATGTGTACTTAAAAAGCACACAAAACAAGGGGCACCTGGTGGCTCAGTTAAGCGTCTGCATTCTGCTCAGGTCATGATCTCGGGGTCCTGGGATTAAGCCCCACATCAGGTTCCCTGTTCAGGGGGTAGCCTGCTTCTCTCTCTCCCTCTGCCTGCAGCTCCCCCTGCTTGTTTGCTTTCTCTTTCTCTGTAAAATGAACAAATAAAATCTTAAAACACACACACAAAAAACAAAACCAAAAAATAGGTATGATCAAACTGGTTTGGGCAGGGTTCAAGGCATATATGAGATTTGTAAGATACAACAACACAATATTAACAATTTTCTTATTGCATTAAAAAATGTAATATGAAATTTATCATTTTTAAGTGTACAGTTCAGTACTGTTAAGTATATTTACCTTGTTGTGAAACAGATCTCCAGAACTTTTTCATCTTGCAAACTGAAACTCTAGACCCATGAAAGGACAACTCTCATTTTCCCCATCCCCAGTCCCTTGGTAACTACCATTCTATCTTCTGTTTCTATGATTTTGACTATTTTCACATACTTCATAGGTAATTAATGGCTTTCTATAAGTTCTGTTTTCTAGAAATGTATTAACACAGTACCTCTCATATACATTTTATAACAGAACTGTTTTCCTCTAAACACACCAAATATCACTGGTAGAACATAACCCTGGGGAAGAATATTTTAAGAAACACTCAACTATTGTTTTTAGAGCAAAAGTAGTAACATTTCTACTCCCTTTTTTTTTTAGAACACTTTAAGAGCAAAATTTTAAACTAGACAAATGTAAGAGGAGGTGAACAGAATTATGAAATAATTGTAATCAGTGTGCTATGGGAAGAATATTTGACATTTGACTTGAGAAGATGTGTGGGCCAGATTATAAATTTATATTGATTATTTAAAGCTATATAAATTTTAGTAAGAAAAGGAGGGGATATATGAATCCAGAGAAAATAATTAGTTTTGAGTCAGCTAGGAAAATTTCAGATTAAAAAAAAGGAACATGTTCTAAAGTAATTTGTCTATCTTTTACCAGAAGTCTGAAGTGGAAGATTATATAATTTAATGTAAGAAAATACTCATAACAGTTGGATCAAATGCCTGTGAAGTTTGTCTTTTGTTATTACACATGATTCTAGATCCTAAATTAAAAAAAATACTAAGAATTATGCCTTTTAAACCTAAACGGGATATGTTTTGGGTTTTTTTTTTCCTTAAAAATATTTAGCTAATTTTCTCCAATACACTTTTCAACAACTTATGCAAATATGATACACATTAAAATGTAATCTAATTAAGTCACTTGATTTTTGCATCAAAAATTCTGAAATTTATGTAGTCCTTTCAAACTTCATATACTTAACTGAGAATTATAAACACCTACCACTGTGAGAAATCTCAAGATCTGCTCCCAGTGGGTTTAGCCAATGCTCATGCTGCTGTTTCCAGGCTATATTTATCTTTCCCTAAACATTATTAGAGTCTGTGTAATCTGTCGATGACCAAATGTTTCCTGGGGAGCTTCAGTTTTCTGAATAAATTAGTTTTGTTAAGTGTTAATTGTAGGAGTCTCTTTGTAGACCCAAGAGAATACAGTAAAGAATACTGAATGCTTCCTTTAGTGAAATCTGACTTTTGGGTAACTTTCTACTTATTTGGTATTTATGGTTCCTAAGTGATACATAAGTAAATCCTCTTTGTTCCAGAAACCCCTCCTTCTTACTTGTTTTCTTCGAGGAAGTAGGAATCATACCCTTCATGGCAACGTAGAACTTTAAATATGATACTAAAACTAAAATTAAAAAGAAGTGCTAAGCAAAATCATCTCCTGATATACTTGTACTTTTTATAAATACCTACTGTCTTCACCACATATATTTTAATTAAAATCCCATGCCCAATTCAAAAATTATATTAAGTCTCTCAAATATGGGGGGTGTATTCTGTTCAGTCAGAGAATAAATCAACGTCTTCAGTAGTTAAAATACTAAAAATGAGAGCACTTGATGTATTTTTTACTTGTGTTTGAAAGTTCTGCTTTTACATATATTTTGCCTTTTGTGTACATATTATGATAAACATCTTCGAGAAAAACATTATGTGTTTGATCTTTTTCCTTTCAGTTTATGTGTCCTTGAATAAAGTATGATAAAGGAAGATGTCATGGTAACACTGCAGCACATGGATAGATTGTGACAGAGGACTAGTGGGAAACAGAAGAGCACCCCTGAACTTGGCAGTGCTCTCTGAACATTTCCCATGCAAGTAACAAAATCATAAAGCCTTTTATCTGGCAGTTGTGCAGAACGAGAGACTGATTTGACTCTTGTACAAAAATGCTCGGTGTTTCTCGGAATCATTGCCTATATCTCAATTATATTCTGTGGGGGTGAAAGGAATTTGGCTATTATTTTAACTGACAAAAGAAGGGAGAACTGAAGAGTTCCATCTTTCACCAGCTCCTATGGACAGTGAAATGGGAAAATGAGTGGCTAGAATTTACAACCTTTTCCTTGTAACAGGCCGTGACTGCTGGGACAGAGCAAGGACGGAGCAGTAATATAATAGGTCTGTCAGGAATCTGCAGCTGAGAATACAGACATCCAATCCCTTCCATTGAGGCAAAAGACATGTTAGGAAACTCGGAACCTTTATTTGCATTTAAAAAGCTATGCTGTGTAAACTCAAAGTAAGTTTGTTTGCAAAGACCGGGTAAGAAAGTGTGTAGAGTGATTAATGATTCAATTTCATCTATAAATGCCATGTAGAGAAATATAGAACCGGCAATTGTTGTATCCAAGTGCAAGGGCAGCATAGAGAAAAGAGCGGAAACATTCAAGATAAACACTCTTAATGTTGATCACTTAAGATGCTGAATGCTTTTGTTCAAGCAGGGGTCAGTATTCCATAAAATAAAATACATTCGCAACATCCTCTGCATATGGAGTACTTTACATAACTTTAGAGACAATATTAAAGTGATTTTACTTTATGAAGTGTCTTTACATAAGTGATGAAGGCTTTATTTGTTTCAGTTTGCATTTAAATTCTAGTTAGTGAACATATAATGTAATATTGGTTTCAGGAGTAGAATTTAGTGATTCATTGCTTACATAGAACACTCAGTGCTGTGATGAAGTTTTCAATTGGTTCTTGAAAATCCTATTTCTGCTTTAGTACTCATTCTGCTATTAGTATTTTTCACCTAAAACAAGGCTCTGTTAGAATTTAATCTCTATACTACAAATTCTTTGAGTCACATTTTGATAAGACATGGTAAACATTTGAGGTTTAATAAATTAACGGAAGTCTTTCTGTCATTTGTTTCTGATACCCCTACTTTGAATAATGTGTTACATTCATAAAAAAGGAATGAATTATGGGATTCTGTGAATTAATTGTCTCTAATAATTGATGTATTTATTTTGATAAATGTTGGAATAATTACTTATAATTACTTTAAATACTCTATCAACACTTCATTCTAAAAAAGAGCAAAGTAGAAAACTGGCTTCTTAGATGCAGAATTTTAAGTAAGGAAAACTATAAAAATACACCTGTGAACGTACCATCTGGCACAATGGTGCTAACTGAAAGCAGTCAAAAGCAGAATCCTACATGAGTTTTTTCCTGATTCTGAGCTTGTTGCTCAAAAGGTTATGATCTCAACAGTTTAACAGCATCAGAATGCAGTTGCGATGGCTGGTTTTAGATTCTGCTCTTTTTGTATAATTTAGAATGGCTTTATTAAGATATCATTTTCAATTCTTTGCATACTCCAATATGCTGAACAATAAACAGGCCATTTTGGAGATGCAAAGTCTGGGGCAAGCAGTCATTTCTCTACAATGTTTTTCAAGAACTTTTTACCAGAATTGGAGAACTTAGGCTAAGGCAGGGGACCATAAGGGGCTTCTCTGTTCCAGCTGTCCTAAATTCACTTTTGTTTGTCTTCTAGCCTTGGAACAACTCCAGTGTTTGGAATTAGAGACAAATCACCCTTTGTACATACCTACTCTACTTTGTTTTTTGTCCTTTGACTAAACTCAAATCTCTCTTGTGTCTTACATCCTTTGGAGTTCACAAATAGCACAAACTTAACTGCGAAAGTAAATGGTCATTGGCTGTGTGACTAAACATGGACCATGTGAAAAATGCAACTTCAAAGCCCATCATGAGCTTATAGAAAATAATCTTCTAGAGTTATTTATCTGTCCACCCTATATAGTTCTCCCCATTGAAAAAGTGAAATCAGCATTCACGGAAAATGCCAAGATGACAAGCTAAGTTGACGAGTCTTCTATTTTACACATAATAGCTGCAGCATTATCTACTCTGCTCTGAAACAATGCCTCAGGCCTGAGCTTGAGGAACCACCTATGGGGATCAGGATATTTTCATCCCTGCTGCCTTAGTTCAGATGCCAGAAGGGTGCCAATTATGTCAACTTCTGTCCAGAATATATAGAAGAATTTTGTGTAGACCTCTGAGAATACTGGTGAGATATGAAATGGGTACCTAGATCCTCAGCAAGACAGACACTAGAGATAACACAAGACAAAGTTTAGCTTTCATTTCTAACTTTTAACTCTTACTTTTTGTATCTCCATGAATTTTTGAAAGATTTCTGTCTTTCTATAATCAATATTCATAAAGCTTCCATAGTTTTAAATGACATATATAGAATATATTAAATATGAGGCATGCAATGGGCTAAAATTCTTATAGAAAAGCTACACTATATACATATTATCTATAGGACATTTGTTTGAGATCATTTTATAGAAGTGGGTAAGTTTGCTGTACCTGAATCATTTTCTTAATTCACTCTGTAAAATGGCAAGTATCTGAGGCATGTATCTTTTTAAGCAGGAGTAGAGTTCAGGATGATATTTTAAGAATAGATAACGATTATCTGTGCTATTGATAGTTGAGTGATTGAACAGAGACCTTTTACATTCTAACCAGAAGAATCTCTCATTAAACATTTACATCACATTAATGCACAACAAGATAGATAGTGAGGGAAACGTGTTTTTAGTACACATATTTCAAATATTTCACAAAACTGAAATGAAACAGGCCAGAGAGAGAAAAATGATCTGAAATCAGAATATGAGAATGCTCATTTTTTTCATATTTTAATGCTTATAGTACCTATAAACAAGGTCAGCTCTCCTTATGAGTGAATATTTATGTAGGACCAGAAATTAGTAGTAAATCTTTAAGCACAGAATGCAAAGACCCTGCTCTGAGTAGATAGAAACTGTTGTAACAGTAAGAGAATATTAAGGACACACAATATGTATGAAGATAGATTATTATATATGTACATATATATCTGTGTGTGTACTGAAATCATGCATACATATCTATATATACATACGTGTGTGTGTGTGTGTGTGTGTATATATATATATAAAACTTCAAACACTCCTTTGGGCAGCAAGGCATATCCATCAGGTCACTTAGAAAATAGAAAAAATCACGTAGGCAAAGATTTCTCCACAGCAACATATTTACTTAAGTTCTTTCATTTCTTGAAAGTTGTAAAAAAAAAATTGCTTCACTCATAAGAAAGTCTCAAGAGAACAAAGCAAATATACATTAGTAAGATATAGAATGCCCAAATGTCTTATTTTCCACATGTTTAAACATGAGGAATTTTTCTCAGCCATTCTCAAGCAACCTCAAGCAACCAACTCAGTATTGTTAAGAGATGTTAATTGTTTAAATTTAGCAGCAGTGTTTTTCAAAACTAGCAATTTAGTTTATATATATATATATATATATGTTGGATATACACTTGACAAATATTTCAACTGGTAGTATATATATGCCTCCACACACAACTCTGGCTAAAGCCAACAGATAAGACATTACATAGTTTCTTTCTAATTCAGTGCGTATTATTCAATAAAACACATGAAGAAATTTTATCCTATTCTGCAATATATTTATTGCACATAATCTTATTTCATATTTTAAGCGATTGTTTCTGTTTCTCATATTTTAAAAATAAAATTAGAGTCTATTTGCCAGATGGATTATTTTAGCAGGAAAAAAAGACAAATAATAAATGACTGTAAAACTGTATAAACCTTAAAGTTGTAACTCGCAGATACCTGAAGCAAGTGTATGACGTAACCCAAAAAAGAAGAGGACCATATTATTAATGATTTTTTAGAAAGTGACTACATAGCTGCTTCATTATCATATTTAATTTTCTTCCCCTTCAACTTTAAAATAAGTGATTATCTGAAACATTGGTATAGTATTTAGAAATTATATATCAGTTAAAAAAGAGATAATGGGTTAGAAGTCAGTCTACAGCTCCTAAGGATTTTACTCATATGACTCTTGACAGGCATGAGGAAAATAAGAAGAGACTATGTTAAAATACATTCTCACACATATCTTTCATGATTTTATAAATATTAATGATTATACAGTCTTCTCATATCACACATTCTCTAAGACTTCACCTTGCCTCATCTAACTTTTAACTGACTAACTCACTGTGCTCATATAGGAAATAATGTCCTTCAACACCTTTTAAATATTTCGGTTTTCTTTGTCTGAACTGTTTCAACTTCATATTGTATATCTTATGGTTTTGCAGGATGCCAAATACACCTTTTATTTAAGAATCATATTTTTGGTTTTCCATTCAACAATCATTTGATAACGTTAACATCTTTGTAGGTCATTGTTTTCCACTTGGCAGTCACATTGAAATGTTTTCGGGGAGTTTTCTGCAATCAATCAATCTTCTAATAACTTTGAGTATTGTGGAAGGTCAAAAAATCTTGTAAGGTAGGGTATGATTTCAAATAGAATAGGTTTACAATGTTAATGACAACTTCCTTGCAAAACATTTTCAAACTTATATCCTCAAAAAGCTTTTTTTTCCCCACTTTTCATTGACACCACACCAACTACATATAATTGTATCTTCTATACTTGCCCAACTTGGTATCTAAATTTTTGTTTCTATGTACACTAAATTTTGCATGTTGAAGTCACTCTTAGACTTCTATGGGATTTATACGAGCCCGTTTTGTAAGTACAGACTGGAGTTTTTCTCAGTATGTATTCTCTCTATAGTAAATCACTACACTGATACTACCTAACACTCTTCTACCCACTCACGCAGTTTCACTCTTCACTGCCTGTGAATAGAAAAACAGTGGAACTTTTTTCTATCCATAACTGTTTAGCATTATTTGAAAATTAGGAGAATTTTAACATTTGCTTTCATCCATAACACAAATAAGAACAGTACCAGGTACTTTATTTTCTGGGATCTAGACACTCTAGTCTATGGTCTTCAAAATGTTAAATTATTATTAGACATGTCCTACCAAATACTAAGGGGCAATAAATTACATGTTAATAAAATATATAAACTCAAACTCTGGTTTTCTAAGATTGAGGTGAGAGGTAGTCCTTTTTTAGAGGAACTTACTGGGTCCTTTATCTTGTGAGATTCACTTCTTTAAAAATTCCATCATAATTGCTACTCTTATCACCATGCAGGCTTAGAGAATCTTTCCCTAAAAATGTCCACTCAAATTTAAATTTGTGCTCCTTCCTTTTCTGTGATTACATGTAAGGTAAATCTGTGACATTTTAACAAAAAGTATAAAATGGCGGCCAAAAGAAAAATAATTAGAAAGAGTAATATTGATTGAATTAGTAGATGTGCAAAATAATTTATGCATCTTCAGGATGTGACATCCTTTAGGGATAATATATCCCCAACACCTAGACTGCCTTTTGACCAAGACTCTCCTATCAGCTTCCAAATGTTAACTTAAACCTAGCTAAACATCTAGAGTATAGTTCTCCCATGGAGGTGATTTTGTTCCCCTAGGGATATTTAGCAATGTTTGGAGATGCTTTTGGTTGTCACAAATAGTGGGGTGGGGCTAGAGCATGGAGGGTACTACTGACCTTAATAGATAGAGACAAAGGATGCTGCTAAAATGCACAAGAAATTCCCCCAAAGAATTATCTGACTCAAAATGTACACAGTTGTCAAAGTTGAGAAACCCTGTTCTAATATAAAAATCCAGGTCTATTAGTGTTAAGATCCAGACAGAGAAAAGACTTTCCTCTACCACCCAATGTAGGCTTTCCTTCCAAGTTTTTGTTCAATAGAAAAGTAACCTCTTCTCAAGATAATGGACAATGGGAATGATTTTTCTTTCTTTTGGGGAACCCTGATTTTACTCACAAAGGTATGAATCAAATGATAATCATTATATAACACAAAATGTTTTTCTCAAAACTTCATCAAAACTATTTCACATAGCTGCCTAGCCTTCCAAATTATAAAATAAAGAGCTTAAAGTGTGGGAAATTTAATCATTTATGTTATTGTATGCAGGACAGTACTTTTGCTATCAAATTTCAACTTTATTAGGGACTCTCTTCAAAAACTAAATATCACTCTTTTAGATATCATGGAGCTCATGTCTTCTCAGTTTTAGTTGTTTCGAAAATCAAACCTTGAGTTCCAGAATGCATCTTAAGTCACATCTTCAGTTTTGGAGAACCTGGGTTGTTTTTTGTTTTGTTTTGTTTTGAGAAAGCCCATAAAGTTTACAGAAATATAGCTACAGCCAAGTCTAAGATAAAGTGGATTCTAGCATTCCAAGTCATCACAAGCTGACTCAGTGAGAATTTGTTCAAGTGAATCAACTGAACTCAGGTCTTAAACTAAAACTAAAAACAAAAGTGTCTTCAGACCAAAATTCAATGAATTATAATTTGAAATACAGGCACTGAGAAACTATAATAATTTGGAACTGTAATTCACTGATGAATAAATGGAATTGCCTTTGACTACATGAACATGAAGACTTTTGGTGGTATGCAAACCAGCTGAAACTCTTGTTATATATTGTACTTGATTCTAAGTGTTCGGTAATTGATCAAAAATTCTATGATGTCTTCATTAAATGCCTCGTTTAATGGAATTAAATGGTTCCCTTTCTAGGAGTGACCAAAGAAAAAGTTCTAAAAAAATCAGATTTAAATATGGGACTCAAAGTCAAA
Organism: Ursus americanus; assembly: GCF_024610735.1. NCBI lineage: Eukaryota > Metazoa > Chordata > Mammalia > Carnivora > Ursidae > Ursus > Ursus americanus. The sequence continues at coordinate 39,292,575 of NC_142136.1, forward strand.
AGATCAGGTAAGCTACATATATTGCAAAATGATGCCTGTAAACGACTACTGGTATTGAGGCTATTCTACAGTAACAAGTAACTGAGATCTCTGTAATTGTGCATAATAATAATTCCATGCTCATTAACATCAGAGTCCAAATTAATGGGACAAGAGGACTATGGCTAAAATGTACTCTACTATATTCAATGTCTTATAGTCACAGTCTCCCTGCATCCTGGGCTCACTATTCTCAACAAAAGACCATCAGTTTGCCATGGAAGAGGAAGAAAAAGGAGATTCATATATTGGAGATGTTTTTTGGTGGGGGAAGGACAGAGGGAGAGGGAGAGAGAGAATATCTTAAGCAAGTTCCAAGCCCAGCGCTGAGTCCCATGTGGGGCTCTATCTCACAACTCTGAGATCATGACCTGAGCCAAAATCAAAGAGTGGGACACTTAACCTACCGAGCCACCAAGGCACCCAACATTGGAGATGTTTTACGGGTCTGGCCGGGGAGTGGCTGCAACATTATCACTCAATTTCCAATGGTCAGAAGTTATCTCATGACCCCACATAGACACCAGGTACCACGGATATGTATTTTCCTTTGAGCCCAGGGAGAAAATGAAATAGTTTACTGAACACAGGGTTGTCTCTTCTACAAGGCTGTTATCTGGTTTCACCATATTTTTCTCTACTACCTGTCAAAGCTATATTTATTAAATTCTTTTTTTTTTTTCTGATTCTTTCTGTCTAAAAATGTTCTCTTACAAGGGAGAGATGTTTACTTGCTTTGCCATGGGGCTGGGTAGTGCTGAGGCTTTGAGAGAATGGGAACCTAAGAGAAATCAAAATGCAAAAAAATTAGATTTGAATACTGATGTCATAGGTGGGGGACTTTCCTGATTAAAACAAAATAAAATCCCACCGAACATATACAGTTCTAATTAAAAGACATTTCAAAGATGAAAGGGTTATAAAAGAGAGTATGGAGAAATTTATTCTTGAACAAAGATTTTTGGGTTGTAAAACACAAGTTATCTTATGCCAGAATGTTCCTTATGATAAAAAATTTTTACTTTAAAACACTACTTTCTAAAACCTTCCTTCAAATCACTTATTTCCAAGTGAAATGTGATTTCAGAATGATAAGTATGGAAATTGGAAAAGTTCTCATTATTCGGCCTGGTTTAAAGATACAACTTGAGATTTGTATTTATAAACATAAATTAATCCCAGATTATTTCCAAGTAGGGATTTTGAGTTTGCTAACAATGTCTAAACAGCAATTTAGAGTTCATTTAAAAGCCATAAGCAGTGTTTTATGTTGGCTTATTCACAAGTTTAAAGGTGTGAATGCATTTTCCTGAAGGATCCTCTAACATAGCACCTGCCGCAATTGTTCACTTTATCACTCTTGCCAGTGGCTGTACACACAAGAAACTAATTTTTAAAATTTATTTCTAAATCCACATTAGAGACATTATCTCACTAAGCTTCCCCAAATCCCTATTATATTATATTACTGATGAGGTAAGTAACACAGGGAGCACTAAAGGACTTTTCCAAGGTTATGCGTATAAAAATGGTGCAGGGACCATCCCCCACACCTCCAGATGCCTGGTATAGCAATCCTATCTCTCAGCTTTGCTTTAGTTATTTTGCCCAAAGGAAAAGGTGTCCTTTTATAACAGACACCTAAACTTTTCCCAGGAGGAGAAACAGTTTAATAGCATCATTTTTTAAAATACTGGTGCTTTCAAATCCAACCTTCTCCATATCCTCCAGGAGAATACATTATCAAATGTCTAATCTCTCTCCTCTGCCATCAATCACTCTTCTGACCCTCAGCCTTTGATCCCATTTTAAACAAACATTGTTCCATTCTAAACAAAATAACTACTAAAACTTCCCTTTGATCCAGTTAGCCTTTATATATAGTATTACTTCTCTCTACTGTTCCAAAAAGGAAATGAACATGTACTTTAAACGTACACTGTGTGTTTACCACTCTCTTTCTTGAAATCTTGTATTGGAATGAGTCCGAATCTCTTTTGGGAGCTACTATTAACCTCTTAATAACCAGCATCAAAAGTTTCTATCCAGAGGGTGCCTGGGTGGCTCATCTGGTTAAGTGTCTGACTCTTGATCTCAGCTTAGGTCTAGATCTCAGGGAGGTGAGTTCAAGCCCTGCACTGGGCTCCATGTTAGGCGTGGAATCTACTTAAAAAAAAAAAAAAGTTTCTATCCATTTTTTCCTTTTTTTCCCCTACCATTCTCTTTCTTTTCTTGTTTCCTGCTCTCCCTCCTCTTCATTATCTCATTATCTTCCTTCTATTTCTTTCTTGAATGACCTTTAAATTTGGAAACATGATACTTGGACACAATGGAAATAAAATATTCAAATGCACTAAAAAAATATTAAATGCCCTTCCTCTTAAAACCCCTCTTTTAAGAGAATCATTTTTAACCATTTACATTAACATTGGTCAGGTGAGTATTATCATAATTTTAGGTAATACGATTAACCCCTATTAATTTTTGTGATGTGTGATTTAGTCATATCTGGAAAACAGATATCACTCTAGATATTTCAAGAGAGGGAATTAAATATATGGAATTGGAGGGTTACTTGTGGTTTGGGGTCCAACGTATGAGGTGCTTAGAAGTCATCACTCATGCACATAACAAGAAAAAAGATGAACACACTGAAAATACAAACTCTTCTTAGATCCATAAGAGAATTGAGGTCAGAAAAACTTCTGTCCTCAAGGTTGAAGAGGCAGACAGAAAGAGAGAGAATCACAATTTATGGAAGTTTTCTGTTTCAATGGGAACCAAGGAAAGAACACCTAAACTGCAACTGATGAATTGTTGGAGGCTCAGTGTGGACAAGTTTGAGAGTAAAAATCTCTGGGAAGTCCCAGTTTTAAAGAGGCCCCACATTGGCAGCCAGCCCAGGACCCTGTGGCTACCGAAGTGCAAGACCCCAGACTAAAGCCCCAAGGCTGACTCCTACTGCCATGTACACGCTTGGGGCTAACACTTCCCGCTCTGCACCTGAATATCACTGGCCTGACTTCTATCACTAGCCTCCACTACCATGCGCATGCCCATGTGAGATATTGCAGCCGCAGAAGTGTGCATTTACAGCCAAAGCCCCTACAGCAGTATATGGGCTCAGATTCGGTCCTATGTCCATTCGCTGGCCTGCACCGTCGGGCTAACCTGCAGGTAGCCCTTTAGCTGTGCACCTTGCCCACTCCAGCCCAACTCCCATCACCAGCCTCTACTGCTGAGCACATATCCAAGGGGAGACCCTGTAGCCACAGGAGTACCCACTGAGAGCCAGGGCCTCCAAGTTGCTTGGGGGCTAGATCTGACACTGTCCCTTATGACTGGCCTGCTCCACTAGGTTCACCTGGACCTGCAGCTAGTCTCTCAGCTGTGCATCAGCACATCCCCAGTCAGATCCCTGTCACTGACATACACTACAATGTGCCTACAGTAAGACTCTGCTGCCACAGGAATGCACAGATGCCCAGGGCTTCCTCAGCTGCTTGTCGGCCCAGATACAGCCCTATCTCCTCTCACTGGCCTGCACCATTAGGCTTGCTCCCAACTCGCCCCTCCAACCATGCATCTGTACATCACTGGCTCGACTCCTGTCACTGGCCTCCACTGCCATGTGAGTGCTCATGGGGAGACCCTGAAGCCACAAGAGTGCACAACCACAGCCAGGGATCTTGTAGTTGCCAGTGCACTCACAGCTGAACCTGGCCCCACTGCTGGCCCTGGTCTTCCCTGCTTTGTGTGTGTTTGCAAATAGGCTCTAACACTACGAAGGCACCTGCAGGTGGCCTCTCACAGCTGAGTGTGTGCACACCACCAGCTCTGGCCACTACCACTGCCTGTCCTTATCCTCAGCCCCTCAACCTAAAAGGTGCCACTGAACGCCCCAACAGTTCTTGAAACCCCTGTGGACCACCCCCACCAGAGGTCACTAAGGATTGTGCAGTTGTCAATGTGGAAAATATATATAATGGGATATTATGTCATAAAAATGGGGGAAAAATTGCCATTTGTGACAGCATGGATGAATCTTGAAGGCATTACGCTAAGTGAAATAAGTCAGAGAAATACAAACACCGTATGACCTCACTTATATGTGGATCTACAAACATCAAACTCAGAAACAAAGAGTAGAATGATGATTGCCAGGGGTTGAGGGTTGGAGGAAATAAGAAAATGTTGGTTAAAGGGTAGAAACATTCAATCATAAGATAAATAAGTTCATAGATCTAAAATGCACCATGGTGAGTATTGTTAGCAATACTGTATTATATACTTGAAAGTTGCTATGAGAATAGAGCTTTAATTTCTCACCATAACAACAAAATTGTAATTACATTAGGTGGAGGATGTGTTAATTAACCATGTTGTGGTAAACATTTTGCATTATACATGTGTATAAAATCATCACATTGTATACCTTAATGTTACACAATGTTATATGTCAATTGTATTTCAATAAAGCTAAAAAAATCTTTTAATAAAGTCTATTGTGGGGAAACTGAAAATCCTAATAAAGTCTTTAGTTTATTTAACTATATTATACCAATGTTGATTTCTTAGTTTTGATAAACATATATGGTTATATAAGATGTTAACACTAGTGGTAGTTAGGTAAAGAGTATACAAGAACTCTATTATCTTCCCAGCTCTTCTCTAAATCTAAAATCATTTCAAAAATTTTAAAAAAATTGTTAGTTCAAAATTAAAAAACAAAACAAAACAAAAGTTCTCTAGGGCCACCCAAAGATAACAAGGGAGACAGAAAGCACCAGAAGAAATTGTAGTCTCTTATACCACAGTTGCAGCAAACAATAAACAATCTAACCCTTAGAGGGATAAACATAAAACCTCATACTAAAAGCTTTTTTTTTAAATGATTTTTTATTATATTATGTTAGTCACCATACAGTACATCCCCGGTTTCCAATATAAAGTTCGATGACTCACTAGTTGCGTATAACACCCAGTGCACCATGCAATACGTGCCCTCCTTACTACCCACCACCAGTCTATCCCATTCCCCCAACCCCCTCCCCTCTGAGGCCCTCAGTTTGTTTCTCAGAGTCCATAGTCTTTCATGTTTCATTCCCCCTTCTGATTACCCCCCTTTCTTTATCCCTTTCTTCCCCTACCGATCATCCTATTTCTTATGTTCCATAGATGAGAGAAATCATATGATATTTGTCTTTCTCTGCTTGACTTATTTCACTTAGCATTATCTCCTTCAGTGCCGTCCATGTTGCAGCAAATGTTGAGAAACTAAAACCTTTTCATCTCAGTTTCTTTAGCCTGGTAATTTCTATCCCACTTTCAACAACAACAACAAAAAATTACAAGACATACTAAAAGACAGAACACACAGTTTGAAGAGACAGTGTGAACATCAGACATAAAAGGAGTTGTGTATAAATCTGTTGATAAGACTAGAAGATAAAGGATAAAAGGAGAGGAGCCAGATAATTTATGAAAAAAGAAAAAAGGTAATACAAGAATTCAGATGCTGCTAACCCATGCACGGAATTCTACTGTAGCTGCTGCACTATAGCAAATGCTTGTGCAACTACTTTTTGAAGCAGTACTGGGAGTTTTAGCCAGTGCAAGCAGACAAAGGCAACTGGAGAGATAATGATTGGAATGGAAAAGTTATAAAGCTCAGTGACAATGAATAAATTGAATTTTGAAGAAACTCAAAAAATGCATGAGGAAATTATTGCAAATCATAACAGAATTTAGTTAAATAGTAGGATATATAATTACCAGGCAGATAAGGTAAGAAGAGTGTTAACCTCACTCCATAGTTTTATTGTTAGAAGTTCTATTTGTATTTAGAAAAATACTTCCTTCATATATTTATATGTATATATATAGAGAAAAAGCAAATAAATAATTTTATTAATGTTGTTCAGAACCAAAACATGAGTGTAACAGAAGAAAAAAAAATAAAGTATAAAACTATAACTTAACTAAATCCCTTAAATTTGAAATTTTGAAATATCATTGGGGACTCATATTCTTTTCAAAAAATAAATGTTTCGCTTTGCCCATGTAAAGAGCAAGGAGCAGTAACAGCTCAGGAGAAACAAGCATGACTAATGCCTGGACATGGTGTCTAGATATATTCTCCACTTAAAGGACCCAAGGCTCCTTAATAAAATGACAAATCCTGGGTCTTGTCGGGATGTATGAAATGAAACTGTAATATCTTATGTCAAAAAAGCAAGTAAGCTTTCAAAGATAGATTGAAGGGTTGGTTCCCTTCGCCAAAGAAGGGGTAATTTGGGCATTAAAAAATAACTAATGTTGATTCAAACAGATTGAATGTATAAAAATCCAGTTTTACCCTTGGCAGCAACTAGGTCACCAATATTATATAAAAATGCCAAGCGAAGAGAAATAATTAAAAGTTTATCTTCTCTTTTCTGAAATAACTGTATTACTGGATAACAAAATAGCCTTAGCTGATAAGAGAAATTCCTTTCTGAAGAAGTCCAGGTAATAATTGTGGAAAGAATTAAAAAATCGTAATTTTGGAATCCCTAATGAAAAACCAATTCAACCAAAGTTTCTTAATGTCCAACTATTTTATAAAATGCTTATAAAATTTCATAAATCCAATAATCAAGCTTAACATCACTAAAAGTAAAATAATCAATTATTATCTGGGCTATGACAAAATATGAGTACATAACACAACTTCTAATATGCTCCTAAAACAACATTTGAACCAAAATCGAATTAAACAATTAGAAGTAACTTTTAATTCTTATTCAGGTGGATATGAGGAATAAAAGTACAAGTTAAATAACATCACAAGGGGTCAGATAAGCAACTGAAATCCCCAAATAAAGAAATCAAAATATGAAAACTGTAACCATTCTGTATTCTGTAGCCATTGGGAAATTTAATATAAAGTATATATCCAATGATGCTAATTTTGTTAGGGTGATGATGTTACTGGTGCTATGTAATAAAATAGCCATTTTTTTAAGAGATGTCAACTAATATAGAAGGGTGATGACATGAAGAAGGGGATTTATCTAAAATATTTCAGCAGCAAAAAGCTAACAAACACACATTAAAAAAAGGGTAAATAAAGAAAGCTAAAGCACCAAATTACTGATAGTGAGTTGATTAGTTTGGGTGATGAGTCTTTAGAAGTTCATAGACTTCTCTCTCCCTTAGTATTGAATGTCTAAAATATTTCATAATTGATAAAGTAATGAATTAATAGAAGAACGACCTAAAAAAAAACAGATTGGCAGGAAAAATAGAACAAAGAGTCACTGTTCAAATTGAGCTTCGGAGAAAGCAAATACAGAATAAGATGAATGCCAGGAATCCTAGAGCTTACATTCAACTAATAAAAAAATAGCAATAACAAAATCTGGAGCAAGACAAAAGGAAAATTTATTAATGCAATACAACTAGCTCCCCACTGGATTTCCTATTCTGAGAAGAAGCAGCACTGATAGTTTCCAACAGATTAGTATAAAGCTGCTCTCCATGTAAGTTAAGTATCTATTTGGGTAGCCCTCTCACCTGGGATCCAAGTGCTTCAGCATAGATCCTGAAGTATCTCCAGAAAACCCCAGGAGACCAGGGGAAGACAAAAATGCAGGCGGAAAACAGAAACTCCAGTGCCAGCCTCAGGATGAATTCCCAAGTACAGGTCACAGAAATTGGAGCTAAAAGAGAGAAATAGTGTACCGAGGGCAAGATTCATGATAGTGACACTAGTTGAATGATGACACCTAACAGGAACTTGGAATCTAAAGACCTTGAGATCCAGAAAATAGATCTATACAGACCAACGACCATGCAGCCATTCACCTTCCCATAGGCAGCAGAGGAAGACTACTTCCTGTAGTCTTCGGTGGACCGTATTTCTCCAAAGATGAAATCAAGTCAAGATTTATTTTTCATAGCGTTTACACAAGCTAACAATATAAGAAGTAAAACAATACCAAGACTCAACAATCCTTTCCAGCCACCCTTGACACGATTAAGGAGGGATTCGAGGTCCATTAGCTCAAGAGAGAATAAAAGGTGATACTTTCAGCACTCCAGGCAAGGAGTTGAGCAGGGGATGGTGACGAGATGTGGATCGTGTAGCTCCCTGAGGACTCGAGTTGACCTCTTCTAGTGAGGGAGGTATTAAAACTCTACAGTGGGGTTCTCCCACATGCAGGTGTTAACAGCAACTTCACTGACAAGGGATACTACACGTCAACTCAAACTGCTTCAGAAATATATATGGTGATATTCTTATTTTCTTCTACTTAAAGAAGTATATTTTGTTGTTTTTTCAACTTTACTGAGGTAAAAGTGACAAAACTGTAAGATATTGAAAGTGTGGAACCTGATGATTTGATATACGTACACACTGTCAAAGGATTCCCCCTATCAAGTTAATGCACACATATATGCTGCCATTCTTAAAGGCCCACATAACTATAGTTGTCATAATTTCTGGGTATATACTTACGATTCAAAGCATGATCTACAGTCTCAGCATTGGTATCACCCGGGAACATTTTAGAAATGACGATTCCTTTACAGAACTATTGAAAATTTAAAAATAATCAGAGATAGTTTGTAGATACAAAATTTGAGAAACACTGGTATAGAACATCTCTGAAGTTAGGAGCTAGATTACCCATTGTTAAAACAATTTTCCAATCCTATTAAAGTAAGTTAATTAAATGAAATACACTCTTATTTTTCAAATATAGAATTTATACCCAGGTTACAAATATACCACCTTATAAATAAGTTGCACTATCCTATTTTTTAAATTTTTATTTATTTGAGAGAGAGTGCACAAGCATGAGTGGGGGGAGGTGGGGAGGAGCAGAATGAGAGAGAGAAGCAGACTCCCCGCTCAACAGGAAGCACAATGTGGGGCTCAATCCCAGGACCCTGAGATCATGACCTGAGCCAAAGGCAGATGCTCAACCAACTGAGCCACCCACGTGCCCCTGCACTATCCTATTTTTTAATTTAAGATCTTCAGGTTCCAACTAAGAACTGACCAGAGGAAAAAAATCTCACTGTGTAGGAGCATTTGATTTGGAGGTCCAGGACCCAAAAGGAATTCATAGATTGGGATCCTAAATACTTCACTATATTTTTACTATATATACTGTAACTAGCATATAGACATGCTACTAAATATACTATTGTAATAAAATTCTACATTTCAGAATAAGCAAACACAAATTTTCAACTTCAAAAAGAGAGAGAGGAGAGAGAGGGAGAGAGAGAGAATGAGAGAACAGGAAATTGAACATTTTGAAAAACCAAATGAATTTAATACAAAAATTAAAGAATAGAAAATTTAACTCTAAAAGAATACTCTCAACTGCAAAATTAAACATTTTAAAAGTTATAGTGTATCTAATATCCATAAAATAAGAAAAAAAAACAAGTCATTATGTGGTAGGAATAAACAGATTTTTGAAATTTTAATATATTTTTCTAAATTTGGGAGAAAAATTCATTTGATAGACTGAGTAATACGACATTGATAACAATGAAAATTTGAATCTGAGGACAAAAACTGAATATTCTCCCAAAATGCAGGTGATACAAGCAAAAATATGGAAAGTGTTAATGAAGATGTAAGATACCAGATGATTCAAAATCTCTCTTATAATTTTTACAGGAGTTGCACAGGGAGGAAAATGAGGTACCTGAGATGATATAAAAATAAAATAAAATTGCAACGGAAAATGTTCCAAAGCAGAAGAAAATAAATCAAATAAAATCAAAATCTAAAACAGCAACAAGTATAAAAATGTTTCCAGGAAGAAGAAAATAGTTATCCACAAAGGAAAAAAGAGTCCAACTGGCATCAAAGTTTTCAAAGACAACACTGGATGCAAAAAGACAGTATTAATTCGAGTTATCTTTTGCAAACTATAAAGGCTAACACTGGTTTTCTTAAACAAATAGGGGATTTGCTGGAATTACATAAATGGATCATATAACTAATAGCAGTATAGATGAGTAGGTACAGAAATTAAAAAATAAAAGATATTTCAGAGAGACAAGATATATCACGGCAGAGACAATCTTGTCAGGAAACCAGCATTACCGCTGCTGAAACCTTGCAGACGGCAGATATGAAAAGGAAGTTCCACCTTCTCTTTCATCTCTCCTCCAGTCTCTCTCTCAATCTCTGTCTCTGTCTTTGTCTCTCCAGCTTCAACACTTTAGGAAAAACAATGTACTTGACTGATGCTTCCCTGACGCTTATACCTTAACTATTAGTGGCTGATAAGAAGGAAAATCCCACTCATTATGATCCTACAGGTATGATGCAACAAGGCATTACACTACATTATGAAGCCTGGAAGCTACCCCCAAATTCATGTTGTAATATTAGCAGAATCTCGGGAATCCTATATTCCATTCTATGTCTCCACAACCTCAGTGCATGACAGAAATCTTAATTCCTCTCTCACCACCAGAATTAGTCATCAGAGAGAGAGGTGTAACCGCACATCTTGCCTATGACTCAAGCATGAGGATCCACAAATATACGCAGGAGGCAGGCTGACCTTCCAACAATGGTGGAACCATTGCTGATTCATAATGAAAGCATTTCATTCATAATGAAAGTATACTGTGATTCATAATGAAAGTATATTGTGATTCATAATGAAAGTATTTCTCTTTGGGGTTCTAAGAGCATGCTATCAGAAGATCCCATAATCACAGGGAAGAATGGTAAAAGTGTACTAGTGATTAATAAGGTATAATTGTAAGAGAAATCAACCTCACTTCTAATATTTGGTCTCAAATCTATGAAAGCTGAAAATGGGAAGAACAGTAATCTATTTTGATTATTAGGTCAAAAAATATATAATATCCTGAGGAGCAGCACCTTTAATCTTCCAAACTACAGTCTAGCATTTCAATAAAATATAAGGCTATATTTTCTGGCTGATATAGCACATGATAAGACAGGTACATCACATGGCATCAGCTCTTTATTTCTTTCACTGCAAAATAGTTTTTCTTTAGAAGCAAAGTTGCATGGTTTAATAAGTTTTAGCAGATCCAGTAAACATATGAACAAAATTAATAATAGAAATTTCTCAGTTGAGAGTATTCTTTTAAAGTTAATAATGGAAATATGATGGGCAGGATAATGTGTCCAACTCCTGTGCCTAAACCTGCTGCCCCCATCATTATACAAAGAGTCTAATGCAATTAATTGTTTTTTTTTAAATCTATTCTTCTTCTCCCCAAGCTATAGTACCTGGAAATAACAAAAAAATCTATAGGAGGTATGTAACTTATTCTCTCTCTCCCTGATAACACTTATATCTGTGTTGATCTCATAGATCTCCTTGTAAAAATAGTTTTAGTAGAAGATAGTCAGTAAAATTACCTAGATATGTTCCAGCAGAGTATACTTGATCCATCTAGATTGTTTCTCTGAAACAGATTTGGCTGTAAAGTAGAACTTTTACATGTAAAGTCTTCAGCTAATGTGATTAAAAAAAGTATAAAAACTAAGTTCCATACTGAAACTGCTTCCTCTGAGCTCTCACCCACCACATATAATTAGTGTTAGCATGCATCTCTGAAACCCAAGTATGAACCAATGCTGAAAGGAAATAATTTGAGTTTAGGGCATCACAGGAGACAGAAATGGTATTTCTATGCCTGGTTTGTGCTCATATCCTTTGCTATTATTAGTAAACTTGGTGATGTGTAAGATCCATGATTCCTGGGAATATGTTTTGCTAATTTAATTTTTTTTTCAATGAGTATCATAATGGGGGAGTGGGGGGTGAGGTGGAAGATGCTTCCAGCAATGGGAACATGTCAGCAACGGCATCATCAAATGCTGTTTTATGCATTTCAATTGTTTGATAATAGCATCCCTTCCATCCTACAATTGTAATGACTTGTTCATAAGCCCATTAATTAACATGCACAGAATAAATCCTCTAATCCATAGCATTTATTACAAAGAACTTCCTCACCTCTCTTTTCCTAGCACTTGCATTGATCACATATACACACTAAGGTGCTGGACCCACCATTTTTAGTCCATGAACTATTGATGTACCTCTATCTCCAAACACTTTATCACCAATTCTCCATCCTTTCCAGCCATAACGGCTGAGAGGAAGGGTTTTTGCTTTGACTGTAGCCCGCACCAGATAGAAAGCTTTCCATTACTCTGAACTCCACTCAAAATTGGCCTTATTACTGACTCCGTAAATTGGTTAAAGCAGCATACACACATGTTAGAACTCTAGGATATCCCACAACCCTGCAACTTTATCATGAGACTGTTAGTCAAGAGGAAAGGGCTCAGGAAAAAGGCATTGATAATAGACAAAGGAGGAATCACACAAGGTTTTTCTAGACAAGATTTTCCATGTGTTCACTTGCCCATACAACTAACTGAAAGAAAATAGATCCAAAGTCAAATCAGCTTCTAGGGATTTATACTGCCAAAGATACCACAAGCCTGGCGTGGAAAGCACAGTGGCTGTTCGATTCCCATGGCAAACTCTGGGCTTCCAATCTGTACCAGATGGAAGCTGGCTGTGAAAGCCATGCAGGCACAGTAGAGATTGAGCAAGGAGACTATTCCCGGGAGCAAAGTCAGGGTCTACAGAACACAGTGCAATAGGAATCAACCCAGAGAGTCAAACTAGTGTCTCTACAAGTAATGAGCTCCACTGCCAAGGTAGGCACTTTTCAGAATTCTTGCTGAACAATTATTTTATAACTCCTATGGATCAGGAACTGCCGGGAGCATTTTGTCTTCTTTTCTTCCTCTTCTTCTTCTACTTCTTCTTCTTCTTTTTTTTTTTTAATTTGAGTGTAGTTGACACAAAGTTACATTAGCTTTGAGTGTACAACATAGAGATTGGACAAGTTTAAACATGATGTTCCGCTCACCACAAGTGTAGCTACCATCTGTCACCCTACAACACTATTACAATATCACTAACAATATTCCTTGTGTTGTGCTTTTTATTCCCATGTCTTGTTCATTCCTTAACTAGAGGCCTGTATCTCCCATTACCATTCACCCATTTTGCCCATCTCCTCAACCCCTACCCTTCTGACGACTATCAGTTTGTTCTCTGTGTTTACAGGTCTGATTCTGCTTTTTGTCTGTTTATTTATTTGTTCTGTGTTTCAGATTCCACATACAAGTAAATTCATATGGTATTTTTCCAATAACTCCACTACTGGGTATTCATCCAAAAAACACACAATCTCTAATTTGAAAGAATGTATGCATTCTTTTGTTTTCTTAATGACAATTTTTACTGTCTATGCTGTTCATACAGCACCACTGAATACTGGCTATGAGATGTTAAGATGTTTGTTTTCATTAGATTATAGGTCACATCAGACCACAAAGAAATATATTCAAAATGATAAAGTCTACACCACACTTAATAAACTGTAGACCTGGATATGGATGTGATAATTTTTAGACTTGAGTTGCTTCATTTCAAGGAGGTCTGAGTTTGTGCTCTAGGTAACAACAAAAGTATTCATGGATATTTGGGTGCTAGAGGCAAGTCTGATCATTGCTGCATCACATGCAATGTCTTCTTTTTCTATTTAGCAAAACCACCTCTGAGCTTTAGATAAGTTACTGAAGTCGGGCTCTTGGGAGTCAGGTTCTTGGGTCCATCAATGATAGAAACAGGGCCAGACCCAAAAGTCAAAAGCATAGTCAAGGCTTTATTGGGGCAATAGCAGGAGCTGAAGGGAGACACAGCACCAATAGAGAGCGGTCAGGCTGGTCTCTCCCACCAAAGGGGAGGTCCTGCTTATATGTCCCCACTCAGGTTCCCACTCTGGTACGAAATGCTGATAAGGGATAGCAAAGTATCTTGTTCTGATTGGTTGATATTGGCAGGCAACTCAGGAAATTCCTTGTTTTAAAGCCAGAGTCTTTCAGGTTGGTGGAGCCTCTGTTCCTTCCATCAACGGGAAATGGCTGTGGCTGTTGTTTACAAGTCTGGCTTGTATATTGGGCCACATCTTGGTTTTTTTGATAAGAGAAGTGGGTTAGCAATAACAGCCAAGAGGAAGTGCCCCAGGTGCATAATGGTTTTTACCTGGGGTGCAAGAACCCCCCATGGTCCTTGACTGTGTCAGGTAGGCATATATAGACCAAGCTAGGCAAGACATGCTTTCTCTCATTGCAGCTGAAGATGTCAGTGTGATAAGTACTTGATAATGAGGATGTAAACAAAAATGATAATTTTTAACTTACTGTGAGAATTTGACAGAGATACAATTACACTTTTACCCCATATATTTATATTTTCATGTATTTATTCTTAATTTAAAACATCCCTGAAATATATTTTTAATGACCTCCTTTTCAAATTTTGCAGCCATATAAAAATGTATGTGAGGGAATAAGGACTGGCAAGGAAAAGAAAAGAGTAAAACCTAAGAGAGACTCAACGCATAAGAGAATGTTGGAGAGATTTTATTTTCCTTTGTCACAGAGGGGAGAAATCTGAAGAGGAACAATGGTTTAGAGAACATTCCTATAGACTAGAACATCTAGAGACCTGCCCATTAAAATAAAGATCTACATTTTGAAATCAAAGCATCTGCCTTGTATTTGTGTCTTATTTACGTAGATTAATCCAGCTAGTTAGCAATATGTACCTAGAAAACTCTTATATATGCCTTTCTTTGTTCTCAACAGATGGAAAGGTAGAGGACTTTTTATGACAATATTATGTTTGGGATATAAAATACACATCTTTGAAATTGGATGTTCCTTGCAAAGACAAATGTCTTTTTAAAATCTTATTTTTGCAAAAATGGGAAAGGAGAAGTCATTTTTAATATCTCTTTCAAGGTGTTTTGAATTTAGAGTATATGCCATGAAGTATTGCTATAGCTGTGATGAAGGACAGGGATGAAAGTACAGGCATACTTCTGTCACTTAGCAAATTCTCATAATAGTGTCAAACCTAAACCTTGTGTAAAAATGACTTGTATTTATGGTAGGAACTCCGCAAACCATTAACTGTTTTGTGTGTATGTATAAGCAGCTAAAAGTAATTTGTGGTAAAAGCACTACTGTTAATAAATTTCCATATCTTAAAAGACTTACTGCTGGTAAATTTGTGGAGCCATTTAAAAAATCTCAACCTAAAGACAGTTTTATCTTCTCCTTGTTTGTTTTCTCTTTTTCTCTCTATTCCCAAGCTTAGAATATTTACTGTTTTGCTTCTTCTCAACTCAGCCTCTATTTCTGCAGATGGCCTAATGAATGCATAAACACCACATAACTATGGAAGTTAAAATGGAGGAGGTACGCTCCCGAGAACAGGCCAGTGAGCGAGGCAATTGTACTAAATCTACCTTTTCTGTAATATTCCAGCAGCTCAAAAATTTCCTGACTAGAATATTTCTTTGAATAGATGCTAATTTGCATAGAACAAAATACATTTTAGAGGATAAGAAAACAAAGTTTGCTTGTATCGTAATTAGATACTCTGTGTGTGCACATATTTGTCTGGTAAGTACCTGCATAGAGGCCTGTTATTAAGAACAAATTTGCAAGGAAACTTCATTGAATGCTTGGGCATAATCAGAATTCAGACGCTTTTTACTATTACCAAAAAATACATACAAATGTAAAAAATATAGAGTTGTGCTGTACCAAATAAAAAACGAATTTCTGAAACCATTCCCTGACTCCCAGATCACTTCTTAAAAAGAAAACTCTTTTACGTTTGGAGTATTCAGTTCTTTAAATAATCACTCCATAATATATATTATATGAATTTATATCTATTTCTTCATAAATCTATACATATTAGTTTTTACTCCCTACTGCCCTTCCATCTTTGGGAAATCAAAGTTTAACTCACTCATGCTCATCTTACTATCACTCACTTTCTATATTTGTATTATTAACTTTATTTAGGTAGCAACTAATTCAATTCAGCTAGTTTAAATTAGCATGTTTTTTAGATTGCCTGGATTCAAATTCTTTTTTTTTTTTTTTAAAGATTTTATTTATTTATTCGACAGAGATAGAGACAACCAGCGAGAGAGGGAACACAAGCAGGGGGAGTGGGAGAGGAAGAAGCAGGCTCCTAGCGGAGGAGCCTGATGTGGGGCTCGATCCCAGATCGCCGGGATCACGCCCTGAGCCGAAGGCAGACGCTTAACCGCTGTGCCACCCAGGCGCCCCTGGATTCAAATTCTGATTGAAACCCTCTCTCTCTCTCTCTCTCAAAAAAAAAAAAATATATATATATATATATTAGCATATATTTATTTTAAGAAAGTTACATGACTTTTCTGTCTCTCCGTTTTCTAGTCTGTCATGTCAAGACAACTGGCTATATTGGAGGCAGTTATGTAATTCTGTGAGAGAATGCATAAAAATTAGAACACTACGTGGCACTTTTAACTGCGTAATAAAATTATCTAACATCATAATAATTATTGCCATTAAGTCAATGGAAGTATACAAATATTTCTGTGGTAATTGTAATCCTACCTTTTGTTACATCTATGTCAGGACAGTTTAATGCTAGGTCATTGTTAACATCCTTTTCCTTTTTATCTACTCTGTGTCAGACAAGATGGCTTCCAGTTACAGTCAAGTATAAAATAACTTATTAAATTATCGAAGTATAGTTATTCAATATTTATTTCTATAGGCATAATTAGGTTCTCCATGCTTTGCAGATAAATTGACCCTCAAAACTGAAAATCTTTGAAAATATTACATTTCCAGCATTAGGGCTATGCTAACATAAACCAAATTGAGGGATAGAATTATATTATCTTTGTCCTGGCTTCATTGCCTTCATTCCTGCCAAGTTCAAGAGAAAACATCTAAAATGATCATTTTAAGGACGGTACTTTTTAACTTTCTCTCCTTATTCAAAATCATGTCCCATTTTGATTCATAAATGGGTCACACTCTCTTTAAATATTCTCACTGGACATTACTAATATTCTTTTGTTTATTTTTACACAATGAATAAATGTCTTTATTCTCAACATGTTAGCATTCTTCTGTATTAGACTATAATTTCCAGAGACTTTTACGTTCCTGCTCCACTCTGATACAGCTGCTTTCTACAATTGCATTGTAGCTCAATCCTGGGAATTAACTTCAGTTCACTGTACTTCAGTCGTAGGTCAATATTTTATTTATATATGGATCATATGTCTTAATTTTCTTGATTTTCTCCACATTATTTCTTATTTGCTTTCACAATTGATTTCTATTTTGGTTGTGTTGAATTAAAAGTTCCAAATCAGGGGCACCAGGTAGCTCCGTGACTCTTGATTTCGGGGTTGTGAGTTCAAGCCCCAAGTTGGGTGTGGAGATTACCTAAAAATAAAGTCTTTAAAAAAATAAGATAAAAAAATAAAAGTTCCCAATCACTCTCTTCGAATATGAGGCATTTCTCCATTTAATTACAGAGAAAAATGTGTGGGCAATCTGATTTTCATTTTCTTATGGTTAAATTCATTCTTCTTCAAATCTTTAGATGATAATTTTATTACTATTGCTTTGAGATTTCCATGAGAATGTATTTTTCTATGGGCCTTTTAAATATAAACAGATTGAGGGGTGCCTGGGTGGCTCACTCGGTTAAGTGTCTAACTCTAGATTTTGGCTTCGGTGGTGATCTCAGGGTTGTGAGATCTAGCCCCCATCCAGCTTCGTGCTGGGTGTGGCGCCTGCTTAAGACTCTCTCTTTCTCTCTCTCCCTCTTCCCTTCCCCACTCCTTCTCTCTAAACAAATTTTAAAAAATAATAAATATAAACAGCTTGTCATTCAATGAACTATTTTTGTTGAGACACATGCCTAATTGCAATGCTAGAATGTTATCTATTTTATCAATTCAAAATTGCTTTCCTACTGTTTTGTCAGTTTTTTCTTTTGAAACTGCTATTAATACTAACCCTATGACATTAATTATTAATATTTTATTGAGGTGCAATTGACATAATAAAATTCACATAAGTTGTACAATTTGCTAGGAATGTGTTATGTTTGTGTGTGTGTCAATGGAACGTCACTGCACTCAAAATAATGAATACATCTATCACCCACAAAAATTCTGCTTTCTGTCATTATAAATTAGTTTGCCTTTTCTATATTTTTTATATAATTGGAATTACATTTGTATATGTTCTTTTATTGTCTGGCTGCTTTCCTTAGCATAATTATTCTGACTTTCACTCCTGTTGTTCTGTTTATCAGTAGTCTTTCATTTTTTTTTTTTCCTAAAATTATCCCACTGGATAAATAGTCCACAAATTGTTCATACATATAGCTGTCAACATCCATTTGGGTTGTTTCCAATTTTAACAATTACAAATACAGTTCTCTGAATATTCATGCATATGTTTTCACACAGACATGATTTATTTTCTCCCGAGTAAATAACTAATGTAGATATGTTAAGTTTTTAAGAAAGTGACAATTTTCCAAAATCTGTCCTTCCTTCCTCCCTTCCTTCCTTCTTTTCACTCCTCCTCCTCCTTCTTCTCCCTTCGTCCTCCTCCTCCTTCTTCTTCCTTCGTCCTCCTCTTTTTTCCTCCCTTTCTTCTTTTTCTCTCCCAACCCTATCTCTCGGTCTGTCTCCCTCTGCTTCTCTTTCTCTCTCTCTTCCTTTTTGATAGCTATTGTCTCAGCTTAATTTTCTAGACCTACTATTAATATCTTATTTCCATCTTAGTGACCGAAGTTTTAATTATAAATACTGCTTTGTTATCCTCAGATGGTAGTGTTGTTTCATGAATTAATGAGAGAGAGAGTGTGTGTGTGTGTGTGCGCGTGCACGCGTGGTGGAGGGATAAAATAAGTTACCAAATTCCACTATGTACATTTATTATTTATAAATGCTATTTTATTCCCTTATTCTCTTGTTTATTCAGTGTTCACTTTCTATAAATTTATTTTGGTCATTCTTTGATTTCCTTCTTTTCCTTCCTCTCCTTCCTTCCTCTCCTTCCTTCCTTCCCTCTTTCTTTCTTTTCCCAACAGAAGAAATAGAGTTGGAGTTGTGTTTTTTGTACTACTGTAACATCTTGAGTCAAAATTGATTTCTTTGATTATCTTTATATGATTTATAAATTTTATTTTAGACTTATACTCAAAAAAGGATTGAGTTATTAAAAACGAGAGCACATAGTAAGTATGTAGCACTTTTTTCTTCCTTTCTAGGCAATAATAATATAATATTTCTCAATAAATGAGAGTTTCAAATGTACAGATTTAAGTAAAAGCAATGTTAAATGGTTAACTCTTTAAGAGGTGAAGAAAGGTTTTGTTATCTGGAGAAATAAAGTTGAATTTTACATAGAGTAGAAGGATAACACAGAAAGGGATAATTAAATAACAAAAAGAAACAGCATCTACTTTCAAATTCTATGAAGGATCTATCATAACTTATAAGTGTTTGTATGGACTCAGTAGTATCAATAACATCAAAATTCCAGGACACATAAACTGATTAACTGATAGTAATTACCTTTCACTAGTTTCATAAAAAAAGCAGAATGTGTGTTTTTGGTAGCAAGGTATCCTGAAAATATCTTCTATACTGTTATGCTGCTGAGGTTTATCATGATCTTATTTATAGTTATTCAGGAAGTTTACTTGTGGGTCTTTTCAACAAAGAAATATTACACAACTACTAATCAAAAACAACTCAAAGGAGAACATACGTTTCTTTATATTTTGAAAAGTTTCACAGTTGGATTTTGTTGCCTATTTAGAGATAAAAATAACTGTTGAGAAGAAATGTCTTCTATGAAAATACAAATACTAAGTATAAATATTGTTATGTCACCAACTACCTGAAGTTTAGTGGCATTAAAAACAAAAAGTAAATTCTATTATGCTCCAAGATGCTGCGTGTAAAAAGTTTTGGTAAGGCACTTTGGAAATGTCTTCCTTGCTCCATGATATCTGGAGCTTCAACTGATAAGACTTGAATGACTGGAGATACTTCAAGAAGGGATGAATCATCTGTAGCGATCTCTACTCTCTCGTATGGTACCTGAGTTGGGATAACTCCAAGGATGGGATTAAATAGCTCTTTCGATGGAATTCTATATGCAGGTTTTATTCTTGTGCTTCTCAAAGCATAGTACTGGATTCCAGATGGAATATCCCAAGAGGCAGCAACTAAAGACCAAGTGTTGCGACAGAATAACGCACAGCCTGTTCTTACTTAGATTCAGAATTTACATATTAAATATTACTCTTTTGGTTACAACTAAATTACTAAGGCCAACCCACACTTAAAAGGATTAAGAGAACTGGACTTCACTTTTTTTTTTTTTAAAGATTTTATTTATTTGCCAGAAAGAGAGAGAGCACAAGCAGTGGGAGAAGCAGGCTCTCTGCTGAGCAAGGAGTCCTGGGATCATGACCTGAGCCAAAGGCAGACGCTTAACTTAGTGAGCCACCCAGGTGTCCCGGACTCCACTTCTTAATAGGAGAATGACAAGACCACACAGCAAAAGGGCTTACGGGATGGGAAATGTTATTGTGTGCATCTTTGCAAAATAACATCTCCTATAATATTTCAGAAAATTTTGACTGCTTAGGATGAAATACATAATTCACAACATAGTTAAACGTGTACTTATTATTACTTCTCATAATAGCTATTATAGGAAACTGAATAGAAAATTATGCTCATGAAAAAATACAATAGATAAAATTTGCCTGTGTAAATTGTAGTAGGTAAGCAAAATCTTTGATTACTCTACATTCATGGATGGACCTTGAAGGCATTATGTTCAGTGAAATAAGTCAGACAGAGAAAGACAAATACTATATGAACTCATACGTGGAATCTAAAAAACAAACTCACAGAAACAGAACAATTGGTGGTTACCAGAAGCAGGGGGTGGCAGAAATGGGGGAGGATGATCGAAAGGTATAAACTTTCAGTTAAAAGATGAATAACTTCTGTGGATGTGACGTACAGTGTGATGACAACAGTTAACAATACTGTATTGTATACTGAAAAGCTGTAAAGCAAGTAGATCTTAAAGTTCTTATCATAAGTAAAAAATTAAACTATGTGAGTGAGGTGATAAACTAAATTATGGTGATCATTGCTTAATATATACATATATCTAATCAATATGTTGTACACCTTAAACTAATACAATTTTATATGTCAATTATATCTTAATAAAACTGGAATTTTTATAATAGAAAGAAACCAATGTATATTATAAGGAAAATTCAGATTTGCTTTTAATAAAAGATATAATAGATAACTGTTTTAATTAATAGCACTAATATAATAAAAAGGAATTAAACCTTAAATTTCAGTAGTAAAAATAACTCTAATACAGATCAAATATCATAAGAATAGGGAATTATTGAATATAAACACAAAAAATGATTAACAGGAAAACTGTTATCTTGACAAATTTATTTAAAAGTTATTGGTTTGTAATAATAAAATAGATAAAAGCCTAATGAAGAAAATGTCCACAAATAGATAAAAATTACCATAAGGAAAACATATAACCATATTTATAAGATTAATTTAGAGCTTGAAGAGATCATTTTCACACATTCATTTCAATACATTTGAAGATTTCACTCTAATTAGTTATCTTAGTTATCTGAAAAATATAAGTAGGAAAATCACTTAAGAAAAATTTTAAATATCCAAGAATACTAAAAACTATAAACATTAAGAAAGCTTCCAAAAAATACTTCCAGGGATAGGTAGTACCTATGCCATTTTAACTTTTCCAAAGTACCAAAAAGAAGGAAACTCGCCAACGGCACTTACTAAGTTAGCAGTATCTGAAACAATAACAAAATGGAGATAGCACATAGTGGTTTTATATATGTTAATTTCACTTATACATATTGATGCAAAAATTCTAAGCATGGTATTACCTCATAGAAGCTATGGCATGCTAAAGGAGTTTTGAGTATGCCATTAAGAAGTGAGTTCAAAAAAAAAGTGGGTTTATTTGTGGATTATGGGATGGTTAACACTGTTAACATGGATTATAGGATTGTTAACTGTTAAGACAGTAGTTCATATATTTCACTATGTTAAATAAAAAAAGAGAACATATTACATTTTGGTATCTGTTTTCACAAACACTTCTCTCTGTGTCTATCTTGTTCTTTTTCTCCATCTTTTACCTCTTTTACTCTCTTTGAACATTATTCATAATAAAAAGAGGCAGTAAGATACTTGTCATCAATATTTTAACATTGCTCTTAGAAAAGTAAAACAAAATAAGATATTAAAATAGGAAATAATAGAAATTTGGTGACACAATGATAATTATTTGCAAATGAATAAGATTTTCTACCAAAACTATCAAAGACAATCAACTGCAAAGCCATTAGAGATAAGGCACTCTATAAAGATACATGCTGAATACAATTACATTTAAATATGCCTCTCTGCTATAACCATGTTTGAAAATATATTTTATTTTTAGCAATATAACAGATTGAATGTTCAGAAAAACACTAACATGGCTAACTAAAATGATAACTACTTAATATTGTTGGAAAGCCCTTTATTTAAATGCATGGTTGAAGGAGAAAGAAAACAGGATGATTCAAAGTATTGTTCAGTTTGATAAACTTGGGTATTTGTAATTCGAGCGAATTATTATTCTCTAATATAGACAAATAAGCATGGTCACTGTTTTGTGTGAGTTGTATATTAACCAGAAAAATCAAAATACAAAATATAGAAGTAAAGAAATCATTTCCTCAAGTTTAGTGAGAAGTTATTCAAAATTTAGAAATAAAATTGGAAACAGTTGTGCAATGTTAATATCCTAAAATTAAATACACACACACACGATGAAATCCACCGATTTAAGAAAAAAAAAGAGATTTTCCATGAAATTAGAGGCAATTACTCAGTATAATGTTAATGCTACTACCACACATCAAATAAAATAACAGTTATTTTTTACTTCAAATTTGGTAAAAATACCATGAAAATTTTCAAACGGAGGATAAAATTCATTTAAGGCCACAATGTTTTTGAAAACTGCTCCTCTTGAAGTTTAATACACACAAAAAACTTTAAATGAATAGAAATGTTAATTGTTAAACAACTGAAGAAGAAAGGCAGGAATGATTTTCTATTAGTGTATGCCCTGGATAAAGAGTTTCATCAGAGATAAAAATTCCTTGTGATGTGCTTTTAAACACACTAGCAGAGTTCTGAAAAACAATACCTGACATTCATAATTCATCAAAAATGCCATGTAAAATATATTGCTTTGTTTTCTTATTCACAGTATTTAGAATTTGCATTTTTAATAAAAATGAATGCTATACTTAAAAACACTTCACCATCTGTTGCCAGAAGTATTAGACTACGTTTAGCTGTTTTCTTTGAAGGAAGAGTCTGGGTATGACATGGCAGAATGCCTTAGGGCGGTGCGTCTCATATTTTATCAAGGTAGGATCTCTAACTGTGGAGAGAAGTTCACTTTCACTCCTGGCCTAATTTAGCCTAGAAGGACGTTCAACAAGCATGAACTTTATCTCAGAATTTCGCATTTTACAGAACATTTTAGGGGGAATCTTATATTTTACTATATAATATGCATATATATTGGTATAAAAATGTTTTCAAGTATTTTCCATGAAATAAATGTTACATAATTGCATATGAAACCTTCCAATTTTTAAGTATCAGCCGATAGGAAAAAAAAGAAAACATATGTTGTATAGATAAACAGGGCAATATCTAGGCCCTTATAGAGCATGAACTGAGAATTGATTGGTATTTAGAACAAACATTTCTGGCTTTTGATTTGAATTGGTTCAAGCCTTAGAAATCCTATTCATCCCCAAAATAATAGTGTGGTCTCCAGTTACAAAGTGAAATAATGATGCTTATGATTTATATGTTACCTACCACGTAATAGGTTTATGAAATTATATAGCTCAGTTATGCAGATCAAATGCAACAAAACAAAATCTATAGTTTTTTAGAATTAAAATTTGTACTTAGCTCTTTTTACCACTATTACCTTCCTCATAGATTGTCACATTTCCACTCATTTCTGCTGTATTTTCAATATTTGGATCTTGTAGCCCATTTGTGTTCCCTTACTAGGAAAGGAGAAAAGTAAAGTAGAATGTATGCACACTGTAAAATATTATTTATCAGCTAGAAGCCACAAATTAGTTGTCCATCTATGGTCATAACTGATCTTAAAGACATACTGCTGAGCTTTAAAAAAAAAAAAAAGTAACAGAATTACTGTAGACCCATAATAGTTTTATCCATATAATGGAAGGTGAGTGCTTACAAAACCATCTTTATTTCACCAGATCATTGTTAAACTAAAAATACATAAACTAAAAATACCTCCATGAGGTTATACTAATTATAAAACCCTCCTATCTAAAGCACTTCTTTTGTTACATCTCTGCCCACCTTTGTTATTATCTCATCTCTTTTATTCTTGAGGAGCTGTATTCTTCATAGTATTCTTGAAATTCATTATCACCATTCCCTTATTTTGCATTTGTATTAGTTATGATAATGTTAAGCTACTGCAACAAACAGACTTAAAATTTATAAGATACATTAAGGGCAACTCTTCTTACTCATAGTTCATAGCAGTACTTGTGGATCGCAAGGGCTTTCTTCTACATGGTAATTCAGGGATGTAGTCTCCTTCCTTCCTTTGCATCTACTCAACATTACAGCTGTTATAAAATTCTACTGCACCCCAAAATTACCTAGAGGACATGCTAAAACAAAGATTGCTTTGATCCCTCATACCCTTCTCAGCTCGTATTTCTTATTTACAAAGTCAGAATTTGGCCTAGCAACTTGGTTCAAGGATGTTCCCAGATAACTGCTGATGCCATAGCACACTTGTGAGAATCCCTATCCTAAGGCATCGTCTCTGTCTGCATACAGCTGGGGGAAGTAAGAGAATATAGAGAAAGCACAGCCGTTCCTTATATCTAGTCTCTGAAGTTATAAAACTTGCCGATGCTATTCATAACCCATAGGCAAGAAGGGTTCCATTGTGAGATGCATGGGAAGTCCCAGAAATGGCGTGCCACAAGGCACTTCTGGGCAGTACCTGTAGAATATAGAAAATGGAGCAGTGTGTGTGGGTCAGTCCCTCCCTCTGGTCACCAAAACCAGCACACTTCTTCACAGAGAAGAACAAATTCTCCATCTCTTATGCAACCTCAACTGAAGTCTCATCTTGACACAGTATTCATCTCATTCCACTATGAGTGATGTTTAATCTTCTCCATCTAGTTCATTTGTGGTTCTCTGTGATTCAGTCATCTGTTTCTATATGAGAAAGGAAAAATTATATAACACTAAATCACTAATCTTCCTCTTCAGTGCCCACTTACCAGTGCTCAAATTTCTCTACCAGTGCTAAAGGGGCATGGAATGATGTTGAGGGGGACTGAATGACAAGAAGTTGTGAAGACATTAAATAGATCATGATGTCCCTACAGATAAAATTAATAGGCAGCAAAAAAGAGTGCTACTTAACATACCCAACCATAAAAGGTAGGAAGGCAAGAGCTGAAGACAGGATGCAGTCCTTTAGTCAGTACTCAGATCTTTGCCAATTTTGAATCCAGAACTCACTGGCATAAAAGTGGTTAGCTTCCTAAAAGGAAGGACCCTAACACCACAGCAGTTATACACTCTAATGAATTCCCCAGTCTCACAAAACAACCTATAGCCGTTCACTTGGGAGATTTTACACTAGGAAAAAAATAAATATTTTGAGGACTTTTGGGCATAAGATCTGGTTGACAATGATACTCAGAGACACAAATTGTTGTTATGGCTCCCTTGTTAGAATGGGGACTTAGAGAGAACAGACAGTAAATGGGGCTGGGCCCTGGCTGAAGTCTAGCTCACCACGGGCTCGATGAGTCCACAGCCATACCTATGCACGAGTGGCTAGCCTAGACCCTCATGCCACCACCAAAGTTGCACAAATAAACCTTTCACAGCTCACACCTTTTTTGCACGGGTATTCCTGTATGTTCAATTGAAGGAGAAAGAATAATCTCCAGGCTTCATTTATAATTGAGTTGGCTCAGTAGGTGGGTGCAAGCTGAAAATAGGTGCCATAAGCATTACAGTCATGTTCAGAGTGGCTATAAATGAAAGTGGAAAGAATATATTTCCCAGTGGGAGGAGCTGCTGACAGTGAAGCTGGCCATCTAATTTGTGTGGTGGCAGAACTAGCACATGGATGAATAGCACATGGAAGTGGACACCAAGTGTGAAGATATTTGTGTCACATGCTGATGCCCATCATAAAGCATCCACCACGAAAGTAGTACTGGATAACCAAGTAGATAAAATGACTTGGCCATCTGATGTTAGCCAAACTTCATATGCCAACTTGGGACTGGCATGATAGGCACACAAATGGAATAATGGTTATGTTGTGAAGGTTAATTACAGCAAGCTTGGAATTAGCTTGAACTGTCTTGCTGAAGTTTGTGCACGGCAATGACCCTTAGTCAAGGCATGAAACATTCTGATTAATAGTGTTGCTTTATAACCATGGGTCTAAAGAGTTTCCAGCCCATTTGTTCCAGCTCGTCAGCACTGTTTATTGATAACAATGAGATTGATGATTCGCACCTGGTCTCTGTGAGACCCTGGAGGACTCTGCTGTTAAAGCTGGTTATGCAGCAGAAATATGTTACATGGCCAGCAAAAAATAAAAAATAAAAATCTCCAGCCAAGATTCCATGTTGAGCTCCCTAATTCCAAGGTGTTCCATGCACACATTGGTGGTTCCTGATCCAAGAAAAAAAGTGCATCCATCCATGGCCCTTAGAAATGGATTACAATAGAAGCCCACACCTGATGCTTCTGGACCCCTGGCTGTGAGACAGACTTTGGCTGTAATGCATCTGCTTACTTTAATGCTGTCACTAATATATCTTTTTGTGTGGTAATAAACTGTAGATTTGTAAGTATTTCATCGTGGATTGTATGAATCTATTTTAACAACCCTGTTTAACATCTACTACCGGTGCAGCGAGTGGCGGAAATTGAAGCTATGAATTGACCCAGCAACATGGACTTCTACTTATCAAAGGCTAATCTAACTTCCACCTCTTTGGAATGCCCAACCTGACAGACAGACCTACTCTGAGCCCCCAGTATGTCACTATTCCTCAAGTATAAGCTAGCTGGTGCCAAATCTCACTTTTCTAGAAGAGCCAGAATTTATATTGAAACATATTCCAGGATAGGTTTGGCTTTCCCGCCTACAGATACTAGGCCAACAGTACTGCATAAGGGCTTACAGATTTCTCTTTCACAGGTATGGAACTTGTATAAGTTTTCTATTGCCTCACTACAAATTATCACAAACTTGGTGGATTAAAACAATATCCATTTAGTACCTCACAGTTTCTATGGATCAGAAATCCAGGTACAAGTTATCAGGATCCTTTGCCCAGAATCTTAAAAATTAAGATGTTTGTTATGTTCTTTCCTGGAGCTCAGGGTCTTCTCCAAGCTTATTTGGTCATTGGCACAATTTAGTTCCTTATAGTTGTAGGATGGAGGTCCCTGGCTGTCAGCAGGGGACAACTCTCAGCTCTGATAGGCCGCCTACCATTTCTTGCCACATGCCTCTTAATGACATGACATTTTATTTTCCAAGGCCAACAGAAGACCATTTCCTGTAGCTACAAGTCTGAATTATTCTGTCTCTAATCTCTAGATCATCTTTTTAGAAGGCTCACCTGATTAGGTAAGGCCACCCACACTAGGGGGGGATATACTTGCCAGTTGGAGTAACTCTGACATTGATTCTTCAGCCTGTAGAGTAAGAGCTCTCATAGAGGGTAAAGCCAAATTAAATTCTGAAACCATCCTCTTCCCCAGTAAGAACAACAAATCTCCAGCAAAGATAAATATGCCTTTTGAGAAAGAGCTCATGGTGTGTCACTGAGCCTTGGTGGAGGTAGAACACTTGACTACAGAGCAACAAGTGACCACATATCTGGAATTTGTCCTACAAGCTATATTCTTCCAGATCTATCAAGTTATAAATTAGAGGGGTTTATAGGCATCGTAAAATGAGAATGATATATACTGGATTATACAGTGCATAAATATCAAGGGATAAGAATCTAAGGGGTCACTTGAAAATTATTCTTACCACAGGAAGCCAGACAATACTGCATGCAACCAGGAGACTCACTTCATAGCAAAAGTAGTGTGGGTATGGTATGGAGGCATAAGCAGGGAATCCACCTGTTGTATCACCAGTGTCCTACTTAGAAATAGCTGGTCTCACAGAGGGCTGGGACATCCTTCTAAGAGCAAAGATGAAGCACCAGCTAAGAGGCAATAGTTTAAAAGGATAAGTTGCCATCCATCAGGGTGCAGAAGTGCTTTAAGTCAGAAGCCTCGATATAGCTCTGTGTTCCCAAGTAGGTCTGGAAACCAAGTGGTAGAAGTAGGAGTGGCCCTATTTGACATTATTCTCAGTGATGCACAAGAGCATTTTGCGTTTCCCATTCTTGCAGCTCTGGGCTCTGCAGGGTTGAATGTTTTTTTCCCCAAAATGTGGCTAAGTCTTGCCATAGGACACAATAATATTCCACTGAACTACAACTGCCACCTGAGCACTTCAAACTCCTTATGTCCAGGGACCATCAGACTAGTAGAAAAGGCAACATTACAATGAGCGTAACTGACTACAATCAGCAGGAGGAGGTAGGACTGCTTTAGCATAAAGAGGTCAGAGTAATATGTGTGTGGAACCCAGGTAATCCACTGGGTACCTCCAGTATTCCTTGCCTCGTGATTGTTGAGTGGACACTTGTAGTAATCCAACTTGGAAAAGGCGTGATTTCCAAGGACTAATATCCCACAGGAATTTATGTTTGGGTCACATCAGTAAGTAATATACCAATACATGCAAGGAGACAGAGGAAGGTGAGGGAAATTCAGGATAGGTAATAGAAGGAGAGGATGATTACCAGCTGTGGCCCTAACACCAACAGCAACAAGAAAGTCTATTCCACTGACCTGCTTCTTCTAAGTTTCCTCTCAGGAAAAGGGCCCCAAGGAAACCGTGGAGAACTGTTCCTGGAAACTGTAGTGTACTTCAGTACAACTACTTCCTACCTAACAAGTGATGGACTATTTGAAATAAGGCTCTGAAATAAGACCATGAAAATAAGGCTCTCATATCTCCTATAGAAAACGTATTAATCAATGGCTGAGATATTCCTATTCCGGATCCATCCCCACATTTGTGCTGAGACCACATTCCACGGCTTTCTTCTACCAAAGACTGAGCAAGGAAGTGGCATGATGAGCAAAGTACTGGTAGTATGCAGGACCATTATGACAAGATAGAGAATTCTTTTAATAGGCAATTTTAGCCCTAGGGTGCCCCACTGACCTGGCTGAAGTTTTCTTAGAAGACAGTGTTGCAGTTTGAGAATCTTCCTACCCAATCCTTTACTTCCTTCTCTCCACAGGAGTCAGACAGGTGGAAGTTTGACAATGCTCCTTGCCTACTCTAGATTACTCCCCTTTTTTGTTCACCAAATACATCTCTTGCACGTGTCATCTTGTGTTGGCATCTGCTATTTTCCTTTTTTTCTATTGAGGTATAATTGACATATAACATTATATTAGCTTCAGATGTATAGAATAATGTTGTGATACTTGTATATGTTGCAAAAGGCTCACCACAATAAGTGTATTTAACATCTATAACCATACATAGATACAAAATACTTTTTCTTGTTATGAGGACTCTTCAGATTCACTTTCTTAGCAACTTTCAAACATGCAATACAGTATTATCTATAGTCACAATGCTGTACATTTCATTCCTATGACTTATTTATTTTGTAACTAGAAGCCTGTACTTTTCAACCTTCTTCATCCATTTTACGTGGTCCCCATTTCCTGCCTCTGGCCAATACCAGTCTGTTCTCTGAATCTATGAGCTTGGTTTTTTGTTTTTAAATTCCACTTACAAGTGAGGCTGTACAGTATTTGTCTCTCTGTCTGACTTATTTCACTTAGCATAATGCCCTCAGGGTCCATTCTTGTTGTTAAAAGATAAGATTTTATTCCTTTTTATGGCTGAGTAATATTCCATCATATATCTGTATACCATATCTTCTTTGTCCATTCATTCATTGATGGACAGTTAGGTTCCTTTTATATCCCAGCTATTAGAAATATTGCTGCAGTAAGTATGGGGGTGCGTATATGTTTTCAAATTAGTGTTTTTGTTTTCTTCAAATAAATACCAAGAAGTAAGATTGCAGGATCATATGACAGTTCTTCTTCTAATTGTTTGAGGAATGCTCATACTGTTTTCCATACTGCCTGTACCAATTTACATTCCCAGACTTCTGCTCCTTGACAAAGAGAACTGATAGGTCAGGCTTCCCGCAACACAGTTTACTTGACTTTAAGAAAGGATAATAGCCAGAGATGACACTGAACAGCAGTGGTACAGCAAGAACCCCATGGACTCCAGGTGCAGCTGCTTATACTTCTGAAGACAACAAAATGGTGCTTTAGGTTTCTGATTGGAAAGGAACCTAGTGTTAACATTCAACTATTTATCAACTTTGGATATTCAAGAACTCACAAACTTCACCACTTACAAATATTTTAGGAAATTCCTTCTGGCAACCACTGGTGCTGGTAAGTTTGATGCTGATTCTTATCCCATCACTTATTCCACCACCATCATTGTTTTACTACTTATTTTCTTTCTTTTACACATTGATTTTAATAATACCATATTTAGATATTTCTATAACATAACAATTACTTGTTTTAAATGACCATTTAAGTCAACCCATCATTTTCTCTTCATGACATTAAGCAAATTACTTACTTATTTAGAAGTAACTACTATTTTGTCAATGATTTTGTAGAAATTATCAGTTATTTACTGTACCATAGACACAGATTTAATATAAAAGAGATGGCTGACAATTCAGGGCAAATAAGAAAAGTTAAACTTAAAATTTCTGCTCATATTGCATTTAAATCATCCCCAAAATACAAAGTATATATATACTTTTAATCATCCCCAAATACAAAAGTATATATATACTTTTAAAGTCTGAAATAGAAATGAAACACATCTTGTAAAGGTTGATGCATAAAACCTTCCTTCATATAAGGCTTATCTCCAAAACACATAAGAGAATTGCTTAACCACATTTTTGACATAAATACTTTGGACAAAAAGGAGAAATGACCTATTTGCTTTAAATATGAAATAAAGATGTAGAAGAAATTAAAATTACCAGGCCAATGTCACTCAGAAACTCATTTTTGATTAAATAAAACTTCACTGTCTGAAAATTTTAAATTTTTAGTACTCATTTTAATATTAATGATGAATGCATTATGGAAATCACACATGAAATTTAGAATCTTGTTTTTCAGTTGTCTGATACAAACAATGCTAATTGCCTTTATATGGTAATGTTAAGCCTATATTAGATTTTGCACATTAGAGAGATTACAGAAAGATTGACCTTGAACAATTTACATTACAGAAGCTGCCATATAGATATAACACAGACCATATGGTATGTGATAATTTTCTATTTTGTAGTCAAAGACTGTGAAAAAGGTTCTAGTACTTGAGAATGATTACATCCATATTTACATCACATCTGCTATGCATGCTTAGAAGTAATTCTACCAAATTTCCTTGAGTTTTAGGATTTTCTAAATTGGTACACACAATTTGACCTACTGTACTTTAAGCAATCATATAGTTAGAGTAAGTAGCTTAGCTAATTGAAAAAAGAACTGAACTGGAATAAAGAGATAAAAGTTTTATGTGTCAACAACATTATCCATTATTTGAAAACCTCTAAACATAACCTAGTAGATACTCAAAATATATTTGTTGAATTAATTTATGAATTTAAAATTAAATTAGTTAAGATAATTAAGTTCTGAAGATGTAATATACAGCATGGTGACTGTATTTAACAATATTTTATTGTATACTTGAAATACATCACTGGCAGCAAGTCAATAAATAGGATCTTTTTAAACTACAGGCTTGATTTTGATGGCCTCTGGCTGATTAGGCTTCATCAAAAGAGCGATTCCTTTAGGAATTCTTGTACAGGAAAAGCAGCTTAGCCAACAGAGTTAGTTTGGAAAAAACAGTTGTAGGCCATTCACTATAACATCTTGGTTTTAGAACATGATTAGGAGAGAATAATTTTTAAATTTCGTATGTATGCTAAAAGAAGTTCCACCCAGATAGAACTCAAAAAGTAGTTGTTGAACAAGACATTCTATGTCAGCACAGGAAGTAAAGTAATCTCCAAAACAGGTAAGACACTTTCAGATATATATTGCTGTAACAAAAACCCTCAAAACTTAGCAACTTAAAATAAGAAACTTTTCATCATCTCGTGATTGACTCTGTGGGTTGACTAGACTCAGCTGGACAGGTCTTCCACTCAGCTTTTGTTGGATGGGGCTGCAGCCATTTGGAAACTTGAGGGGCATAGCTGGAATATTGGTTCAGCTGGGTCACTGAAATACTTGGAATCAGCTGGAAAACTGGTAGAGTTAGGCTTTTCTCTGTGAAGGTATGCAATATGCTCTCTCTACATGTCCTTTTCAATTGAGTATTCCAAATGAATAGCCAGACTTCTTATACACCACTCAAAAAATGAATAAACAAAGCATATTGGGCTTTTTTTTTTTTTTTTTAGATTTTTTATTTATTTGAGAGAGAGAGAGAGAGAGCACGCATGGGTGGGGGGGGCAGAGGGAGAGAGAGGGAGATTTATTGAGAGATCACCTTTGGAGACCATAATCTTCCCTTAGATCCCCAATGATTCATATTCCTCCTATATGCCAAGCTCACCCCACCCAAGCTCCCTTCCTTTATGCCATCAGATTTAGAATCTCATCATCTGAATCAAACCCAGTTGTAGATGAGGTTTCCTTCGTGTGATACCTTCTTAGCTGAAGATCTATGACCTAAAAAGACAAGTCATCTGTGCTATCTCCCCAAACACACACATACAATGGTGAGATAACACAGGGACCAGAACTACAATAGACACTTGCATTTAAAAGGGGCAGAGGGTGTAGAAAACTATACCAGTCACTTATTCATAGTAACTCTAAAGTCACTGAGGTGCATGCCAAAAAATTCCACTATTCAGGAGATAAGGAATCTCTATAGATTATGCTTCAGTTCTTTGGCTAATGGCCTCACTCGGAGTCATCCTTCATTTTCCATAAGAAATGACCCACCTTTGAGCTAAATAGCTCTCTGTTTGCTTCTTACACAAAACTTAATGCTTAATACAAAACTATGTATTGATCTCTCACAAACTCCACGGCTTAATGAACTAAATTGGGAAGTTTTTGTATTCCTCATGATATCATCTGGAACTAAAATTATCTGGGGGCTTACAAGTCAGAGACATACAAGATGATGGCTCACTCATATATCTGACATCTTGTCAGGAATAGCAGCTGTAAGCCAAAATGCCTCTTTCTTTCACTGTTATCCTAAGATTTATTCTCTCTCTCTCTCTCTCTCTCTCTCTCTCTGTGTGTGTGTGTGTGTGTGTGTGTGTGTGGTTTTCAGTGTATTCTTTCCGCATGGTCTCTCTAACAGGGTAACTGGACTTCTAACATGGTGGCTCATTGTTCCAAGTGTGTCAAAGAAGTTCTCAAAACTTCTTAAGGCTTAATCCCCAAACTTGTACAATGTCACTTTCACCACATTCTATTGGTTTATAAAAGTTACAGGAACAGAGCCAATTCAAGGTGGAAAGGGACTGTGTAAGGGCAGGAATCCTGAGAGATATGCTTCATTAGAAAACTAGCTACCACAGACATCATCAGGTGTTCTCACATCAAAGTTTCAATGACTCTAGCCAAATAGTCAGACCATCATTTCAGTACAGTAAGCCTACCAGCTTCAATCACCCATTTTTTTAAACCAGCATTCTTGATAGGCTCTTCCTAATTTTTCTTTCCATAGTAAAGATATCGCCCATAGTTGTATCATCTGATTCTCTCACTCTCCTATTGTTTTGCTCAATTCCCATGGTTACTTTTGAGATTCTTGAATCTATTTTTTCACAATTATGTCTCCATCTATTTTCTTCAGGGATTCTAAATCTGAGGTCCATAGTACCTCATGTTTGGTTTTCAGTCAAGAACAAAATACAATCATAAAAATGTATATGTCTGCATATAAGTTTTATAAGAGCTTCTTCTCTAATGTACACAGATGACCTGGAATAATAGTGTCTGGCTTATTGCAGGAAATAATTAACAATTATTAGATGAATTAATGCATAAATGACTATGTGTGGACGCATGCGCACACACTTTTAGGCAGTGAGTCGGAAAATTTTAACAGGGTTTTAAAGGGCCTCTAACCTAAATTACTGCTGTTGAAGATCTCTGTCTCTGTATATTATATATCATCTTAGTTTATGTCTCTCAGATAGGCCTTGAGACAGAGATTCAAGTATAGGCAACCAGGTATCACTCACAGAGAGTAGGAAACAGAGAAAGTGAAAGAAAGTAGTTAATAAAGGGTGTGTTACCAAGTCAGTTGTGGGAAACTGATGAATAATCCTGCTGGTACTCTGGGAGTAGTGTAAATAGAACTTTCTCACTTCAGAATTATCTGAAGACTTTACATACCAGTTCTTCTCAGTCATTGTTTGATGGCTGCTTCAAAAGCAGGGCCATGATTAAGTTTCTGGTTATTCCAGCTTGCTAAGTATAAAGGCAGAACAGCTCCAGTCTCACTAGAAATCCCTCAGGTACTCTGAAGAGTTCCCCAAGCACTGCAATGGCAAGAACTCAGGGGCAGAACATCAATAACTTCTGCTCCACAGACCAACATCAAACCGAAGTTCCAGAAACACTGTCTGCAACTCATCACTCTTTGCCTTAAGAATTTACAATAATTTACTGTTAAGAGTCATCTAGCTGATTCTAGGCTTTTCGCAATTGGGTTCCAACTAAAAAAAAAAAAATTAATGTTCCCCATTAATTGTGACCTCATTCTTAAAGCTTGTCTTCTTCCTGTCATTATTAGTCATTTACTACACATTCCTATTGAATTAATAATCAGTACCATATAGTTAAATATAATTTTTATAAATAGGTTGAAATTATTTTACCATTGTTCTCTTTCTTTCTTGGCTAATTTTTTTTTTCAAGCCAAAGACAGTGTCTTGTATTTTAATTGTCTTGTCCCCTCGCATGTGTAGAGACCATTTTACTCTTTTTATAAAAAGTTTTCAGGAACTTTCCATTGCCTTTAGAAAAAAAGTATTATCTAAATTCCTGAACCTGACACATAGGCATTTTATGATTCAGTCCTTATCTGTATGTGTTACATTCCTCAAGAATGTCATTCCATTTTCACTTTTATTTTTGTATAAGCTTTTTCCAATATGCAGAAATAACATTGGCAATTTTTTTCATTTGGTCACTTCCTAGTCATGGTATTGCACAAAGGTCATATTTTTCAAGAAAACATTTTCTATCTTTTAGGAAAATTTATAGTTTGCCTTACTCTTTCACTTCCAGCAGTGCTTTAATTTTGTTTGTATCTTCATTAGTACCTAAGTGGTATAATTATATTCCTTTTTAAACTATATAGTTCCCTAATAAAACTTATTTTTATAATTTATTCATCAACAGAAGTGGAACCATGTAGAATTGAAGCTTGTTAGCTCAGGATTGATGTAAGATATATGAAGTCATACCCCATTTTTACCATGCTCGATATGTGTGTCTTTGAGCATGTTACTGAGCCTCTTTAAGCTTAATTCTGCTTCTGCAAAATGGGACATTAACACCTCATATACTATAGCATTGCTGTTAGAAATGAATGAGTTAACAAATGTGAAGTGATTAGCAGAATGCCCGATAGCGTTATTAAACTTTAATGATTATTAATAGCATTAAGGATGACAGATGCAATGGCAGTAGTCGTGCTAGTACTAATAAAAATGATGGTTTCTAAAAATCTAATAGAGCACCCCTAAAAGTACTGGCTGAATAAATAAAATAATAAAAGAATTAAATGCGGGCAGCAATAAATCCCACTACTGCTACATTTCAGCTATAACAAAGTACCTCCTCCAAGAAAAAGGAACAGATGATATTCCTTTTAATGGTGTCTCTCTCCTGTGGTGTGGCAGGTGATGCGCTTGCTCCACAGAATCACAAGGAGGAGTATGTAAGTGGCACTGGGACTGTTTGCTTATATGAGTTGGCTGCACTGGCAAGATCATCTTCTCCCTATTCGGCAATAAGCCCATGCTTCCTGGGTTCTCTAACCTGCATATTTCTTCCTCTGTGCAGGGAACTAAGACAACTAAAGAGCGGAAGTCTTTCCATGAGGAACGAGGACTATGGTGGAGAGGTGGCACTAAGGTGGGGAACGGATGCAAGATCTTGGCTTATTATCCCCACACTACTTATTTGTTCTTTTACTAATGGCATGGGGGGAAAGTAGCTTATTTGAATCCTTATTACCACTTTCTAATCTGACCTGGCTACTTCAAATGTGTATGCCTCTTTTTGGTAGTTGGCCAATAAATACAAAAAATAAATTACTGTGAGAGAAATTCTTTAAAAATATATAGGAAATAAAAATCAGAATTCTTACCTACTTTAGCAGGGTGGCTACATAACTGGAATTGACTAAATATTCTGTACAGTTTCTTCACAAAAAATGGTAATAATATTACTACATACACGGGTCCCTGAAATCCCTTTTCCTTGAACCAATACAATTCTAATCAATTATTTATACTTAAAATGTCAAAAACCTTGGAAAGGATGATGCTTTTATTTATTAACTCTCCCTTAAAGCATTGTGTGGATAAAGCGTGTGACTGACAGAAAGCGTTGGGCTGCAGAGGATATAATTTGAGAGTACGGAAGTTTTAGAAAATGCAACCAATGTCAGGATTGAAACAATGAGGCAATAGGACCATCAAGCTAGAAATACATCAAATGGTTTATTATTTTGCATAGAACTTTTTGTTTACCATTTACTGTATGGAACAAATGACTTCTCCAGTGACGATATCTGTACATGCCAAGTGGAGCGCTGAACCTGAGAGACTTTACAAAACAGTAGTTAACAAATAGTTTCATCTCACGGTCCCCTATGAGATATAGGATTCTTTCACAATGAAGAATCAATTCTTCTCTTACATTGGGAGCAAAATCTAAATGTTGGCATTCCTCTTTTTAATATCTGCTCATATAAGAATTATTTGGTGAAAGCAAAAGTGAGCTGAGGGTAAGGCTTCAACTTCCAACTTTTTCTCTGTTTTCTGACTCCAATTGTTGAGCTTTCCCTTCGATTGTGCATTGCACTCATCCGAATGATTGTAAAGTTTGGGTTGAAGGTGTGCTTGGATGAACACAGGCTTTATTTCCCTTAGTATAGTCCCAGCCTTCAATGCCACCCAGAAGCTTCTACATAGGCTAAATTCTGCGGCTCAGCAACTAAGTGGTACAAGCCACAGGGAGTGCATAATACCAATTTTCCACAGCCTGCACTGCCTACCCATTTGCTTAAAATTGCAATTCAAAGATGTTGACTTTACTCTATAAAGCTCTAAATAGCTTGGGCTCTAGCTCCCTCAGAAATCCTTTCTCTCCCTCTGCCATATAATGACAATTGAAGCCAGACAGTATACTCCTGATGAGAGTTCCCAAATTTAAGGCATATGGAGCTTTATTTAAAATGGGAAGAACACTTCACATGGTCATCACTTTCTTAGGAATCCCTGTGCTGCAATAGCTTAACACAGTCTCATTATGTTGACCTTCTGGGCATCTCTTTCTTATGACCTTTAATTAAAACCATTACATGTAACAATGTTATTCTCTAATATTTCTGGAAACTCCTACTTATTTAATATTTTCATTTTTGTTGTAATTTTGTATTTTAATTTTCTATGTTGTGATTGTTAACAAGTTGATAAAGGGTACAATTTAAATATCTTACTTAAATCCATTATCTTCAAAGTCTTTCTAAAATCAGCGTAATGGCAAGAATTAACACATGTAAAGAATATTTTAGGACCTTTTTTGGGGGGAAATAATTGAAGTTGTGTTTTAGAGAAATGTTATGACTAAAATGTAAAGAGAGTCATCAAAACACATCACTGAGGGCCGAATAAATTGTGCAATCTTTTGATCTATGCCAAGAGACTATATACACATATTTTTTGGTCCTTCAGTGAATAATGTATTTTAATTAGAATATAATTGTTTGAATGAAACTAATATAATGTAATGTTGACCCAGTTTACTTTTTGTTATACATGTGTACTACATTTCAATACATTCTTTTAATAATCGGTATTAAATTTAACTGAAGATAGCTTTTCAGATTCAAAGCTAGCAACTAAA
This sequence comes from Ursus americanus, assembly GCF_024610735.1. Classification (NCBI taxonomy): domain Eukaryota; kingdom Metazoa; phylum Chordata; class Mammalia; order Carnivora; family Ursidae; genus Ursus; species Ursus americanus. The sequence goes on from NC_142136.1 coordinate 39,331,128, forward strand.
ATATTCTAAGAGCAAAAACCAATAATCATATAAGCATAAATTACTCCTAAACTTCACTGATTTCTTCTTTTATGTTTATAATCCAGTTTACATGCAATGAAGTTACCAAAATTCTTATTACTTTATATTTAATTTAAAAGTATGCATTACATGCTTTCTTAGGCACTTTAAAACTAAAACAATATGCTCTTTTGGGAGAGTAGATTTTAACTTTCATTGAAAAGTGCTGGTATTTATATTCAAAAATCAACTGTACGAAATCAATATTAAAACACATAATTTTTAGATGGTCCATAATATTTAATACCCTGAACGGTACAACAGGGAAAGTACTCCAGCCAATTTAAGGACATTTGAGGAAATACTGAAATTTCCTTATGTTTGAGAAAATCCGAGAAACTATGTAGCTATACTGAGGCTATGCATTTGCTGGTTCATCATCTTAATATTTCCTTATACCTAAATGTTACCACAAACTGTCAATTTGTTCTTGGAAATTCACTTAGTTTTGTCTTTACCTATACTTTCTACCAACTACCTTAGTCCATAGCTTTACCACTTTCCTTCAGGAATTGTGTATCTTCCCCGACACCTCCAGCCTCCTTTATCTTGCTCCAATCACTTCTGCCATACTAGATTCCACTCTCAAGTTATTCTGATCACACCATTGTTATCAAGCAATTTCCTTATCCAACAATCTAGTAAGACTCCAATATCCTTGTATTTTCTATCACATTAGGGCTTAAATCTTCTACCTGTTTCTCAGGATTTCCAAATCTCCTTGAATGATCTCTACTTATCAGGATCCAGTTTGATATTATTTCTATTAGTCCCGCCTACTCTGACCAGGACTGGCCATTTCTTTCTTTGAACACTTATTTCAGTTTGAATCACACTGTTAAGAGAAATTATTCTCTAATATATCTAATAATTGTCTGCTAATAATCTGAGATATTGAATATATTTTATATGTAATATAAGCTGTGATTATCCCCCAACTTAATAAAAACATGAGGACATGGGCCACATCTTACTTAATTCAATCTTGCAGACAAAATCTACTTCTCACCATAAAATAAACCATAGTAGCATAAGGATGAGAGATACTTTTGTATGACTGAGCACATCAGTAAAGGTATCCTTAGAAATCAATCTTAAATTAAGATACAATGTCTGTAGGTGAAAAAGTGAGAACTCATTTCCAGAAGTCACAATTTTAGTCATTTCCAAACATGGGGTGGGAGGGGAACAAAAGAACAAAATACGAAAAATTTCTGTAAGATTGTGCAGTTCAGGGGCAGCTGCATGTAAGAACTGTGCCTTTAGACAGGCCCACTGCTTGGTTTAATGCTCTGCTGCTCCACTGCCATCCTGAAATCTGTAATAATATTTTAACACAGGACCTGACATTTTCCTATTGGACTGGGCCCAGCAAATTGTGTAACTGGCCCTGGAATTAGAGCAGCTCTTCCCCAAATGGGACTGCTTTCAGGTATGAAGGGCTCAAAACAAATATTTTTAAAGGGGTACTTTGTGTAAATTGACAGACACATGTATAACAAAATCAATTGGTCCATAGTAGACATGGAAATTTATCAATGAGTTAGAATAAAATAGTGCTCTCATCTCTCTTAATCATACTGTCTAACTAGTGCATGTGAAAATTCTTTTCAGGGCCCAGGGCCCAGGTCCCTCCTCATATTATTCAGATCCAAAAATCATCGCTTCCTTTTCCTTATTATTAAGTTCACTGTTCCTAAATAATTTCCTATTTCCTGCCATAAAGCAAAGTTAGGAAATTATTAATCATATTGCCATTTTAAAAATCTTTATTGAAGCAATATAAATTTTCTTGCCAATGCATTTCCCTAATGCTATTTTTGATACTCTTATTGATACTCGTGACACTGCGTGGTCCATCGTACAGTGAATACTTGCTTTTGGTGACTCTCTCAAAGGTAGTTAGCAAGTCTTTTCAAGAATATACAAAAGAATATGAAAGATGGTTCATTTCCTCTTTGTTAAATTTGCTAATGGAATCTTATAGCATAAAGGTAAAACAATACATCTTCCAATCATGTCTTCTCCTGAACTCGTTAGGCTATATTCTCTGCATTCTTAGAAGGTGGCCTCCAGCAGAAAGTTCAGAGGAATGGCCTTTGTGAGAGTGAGAAGAGTAACTCCATTCCAGTGGATGACCTCTCTTGACTATGATGAATTTACCTCCTCTGTTTTAAACCTGTGCCAATGGATATTCCTTGCACAAATGGGAACACAGTCACCCTAAAGGACTATCTGACATGTGCCTGGAGCTTGTGAAGAGGTGAGGGGATCACCCTGGAGGGGCAGGAGCACAGGATGCACAAGGTAGAGGATACCTGCCACCACCCATGCAATCCTTGGGAGCTGCACCAGAGGTGAAACCAGGAAACATGAACAGATTAGAGCCCATACAGAGACTCACACATGTGGCTCAAGTCAAGGGTTAGTGGTTGGGTTTCGATAGCCCATCATTCTTACTCCAACACATAATATCATACCACTTGGGCTAATTACAGTCATTCCAGGGCCAGGCTCCCTGCCTGGAGGAGAGACAATCCCAGAGTATCCCAAAGGGAAGAAACAGGGCAAAAAGCCCACTCAGATCCCACTCTGGACTAAGAAAACTCCACCAAAATGGCACTCAAGTCCTAGTCTACCAGAGGGAAACTTCAAAAATATAAAGGAAGGAATTCCAGAGCTTAAGATCTGGGTCAGAGGCCATGCTTACCCAAGCTAAGTGTGGCACTGTCCCAAGTAATTGTACAAAGACCTTAGCATATCTGATTCTTGAGATATATTTCTGATACTTACTTTAAAAAGATATATCATAGAATCTCATGTCCAGTGATTTTGATTTCTAGATCTGGGTAGATTCTAGAATTCTTTCCATTAAAAAGTTTTCCAGGTGATTCTTATATTTTCTGGAACTTGGGAATCATAAAATTAGAATGATACTAAGTTATTTCTGAATAGTCCTTTTCCATCTCCAATAAAAACTCTTAAAAAATGCTCAAGGAAGAGACATAGATCATAAGAAATGTATAAATCTCAAAGTAGGTGTGATGTTACCTCCACCAGGAAGCTTCACATGATCCCCGTCACTGAACTGAGTGTTCTTATATGCTCTCCGAAGACATTTTGATAACCTGGGGTATTAGTTTCCTAGGGCTGCTGTAACAAAGTACCACAAGACGCCTGGGTGGCTCAGTCAGTAAGTGTCTGCCTTTGGCTCAGGTCATGATCCTGGGGTCCTGAGATCAAGTTCTGTGTCGGGCTCCCTGCTCCTCGGGGAGCCTACTTCTCCCTTTGCCTCTCTCTCCCTCTCTCTCTCTCATGAATAAATAAAATCCTAAAAAAAACCCCACAAAGTACCACAAACTTGGCAACCTAAAATAACAGAAATTTATGCTCTCACGGTTCCTGAGGCCAGAATTCTGAAATCAAGGTGTCAGCAAGACTCCTAGAGTACCTGAAGGAAATTCCATCCCTTGTTTTCTTCCAGCTTCTGGTGTCTGTTGTCATTCCTTGGTTTGCGGTCACGTCATTCCATTCTTTGCTTCTATCTCATGGCCATCTCCTCTTCAGTCTGTCAGATGCCCCTCTGCCCACTCTTATAAGGACACTTGCTATTGGGTTTAGAGGTAACTTTAATAACCCAGGATAAGCTCCAATTCTCAAAATTTGTAGTTGGACCACTTCTTTTACTATATAAGCTAATATTTATCTTTTACCAAGAATGCAATCGTCACAGTTTCTGGAAATTAGGATATGGATTAATCTTTTTTTGGGGTTTCCATTCAGCTGATGACACCTGATTATATGCAATCATATCTGCTGTTATCTCCACATAACTTAGTAGAGTATATGATGAATAGTAAGCTCGTGCGTGCGCGTGCACACACACCAGTTTTTAAATAAACAAATAAATTTAAAAGTTCTTTAGCTCATTAAATTCATAAGCTTATGTTGCCATAATGTGCATACATGTGCAACCATATTTTTATAAATATGTTTCTACTAATAGTATAGTTTAAAATGGACTTTTCTGTCCCTATAATTCTGGATAATATTAAAGTTATTACCACAAAAAGTTTACTATTTAAACTGTGGATTGCTTGGCCAATGTGATTTTAACACTGTGCTCTCATAATGCTAACTCTTACGTTTGACTTGGTTGAAAAGATATAATCAATTAAAACAAGCCTAGCCAGATAATTCATTTTGAGTTTTATAAATTACATATGGACAGAAAGCAAGGCTTTAGAATTTCATATAGCAAAACAAAAACCCTCCAAGCTCCTTTATTGCCCTTGGGAATGGGGATTAACATACTTATGTTTCCTAGGGGACCAAACAATGAAAAGCAGATTCATCGTTGAGGAATAAATGTATTGAGAACCTTCCATTGTAAGATGATGAACTTTGCCCTAAGGATAAAAAGATGATTACCAGACAACCACTGATATGTAAGAATTTAGGATTTAAGTAGTTACATTTAGGTACTGCTTCATAATTCAAGAATTAGTAAAATTATTTTTTAAAATTTTAAATAACTAAAATTTAACATAGAGGACGAAGTTTTCATGAAAGCACAGTTGTGAATGACTTCCTTTTTTTCAAATTTTAATTTAAATTCTAATTAATTAACATACAGTGCAATGTTGGTTTCAGGAGAATTCAGTGATATCAGTTATGTACAACACCCAGTGCTCATCGTATCAAGTGCCCTCCTTAATATCTTCTTTTTTATCTTGCTTAATCTGTAAGGATTTAAATACTTACACTTAGGGTCCCTGGATAGAAGTTCAGGTAAAAAACTCAGTTATCAATGCTCAAAGAAGTTAAGAGTATCTTCCTATTCATAAAACTGGTAAATGACAGAGTTCAGACTAGAATCTGACTAGACTTATTGTCTGAGTCTCAGACTAGTACAAATTTCTAGGATATAAAACTGTAATAAAGAAAGACGTTTAATTTTTTTATTTCCTGTGATTTTTATTAAGATCAAAACCAAGGAAAGGCATACCTTGAATACATCTTCCAAAAAGTGTATAGGTCTGCATTATCATGTGATATTTTTCTATTTGCTAATTTATTTGTATGCAACTCTTTTTTTTTTTGTATATACAACATTCTTTATATGTTAATGATGTACTTTAGGTTTTATAGGTTTCCAAAGCCAATGGAACTACTAAATTATTATTATTATTATTTTTAGTTCCTGAGACATATGGTGGTACTAAGGTAACTCAGAAGTTTTATAAATCACAGTTAACAAAAATAGTAACTTCTAAAAGTAAAAGGGATATTAAACATTGTTAAAAATGATGGTAAGTTTTTTTACTACAATAATTTTGTGTTTAGCTGGAAAAGCTTTAGGAACAATAAAAGCAAAAATCATATGTAAAATTAATCTACTCAATGAACAGGCATATTACCTCTGAAAGAAAAAATTTTGCTTAGAAATTTCATTTAGTATGTTTATATTTTGAATTCTATTTAAAAAAAATCTTACACCTTTAACCTCTGTAGTGAAACTAAAATTGTATTCTTAACTAAAATTCTGATACAGGCATATAAAAGATCTGAGTGAACAGATCTATTTTAAGTAATCATCTTATTACTTGACAAATTCACCAATATGTTGTACAAAATAAAATCTTACAACAGCTTACTGTAAAAATAAAACTTGGATATAGTACAGGACTCTAACACCTAGAATATGAGTAATACAAATTCAAAGTAAGAATAATTATTGTATTCTATTTCTCTGGCTAACCAGAGATTGCATAAATTAAACATGTAATTTCCTATTTGCAAGCAGGACTGGCTACATTAACTTGAAGATCAAAATGAAATGCAGGGCCCCTTGCTCAAAAATTATGGGGATTTCAAGTAACAGAACAGAGCATAAACCATGCCCGGGAGCCCTCTAAACCCAAAAGCACTGCAGATTTCACAGGCCACACGCTCATGAGCATGAAACTGGCCCTGTTACTGAAGGTTACAGCATCATTCAGCAATTGAGCTACCTAGGGTGTTTCAGCATCAGTATCTGATCACCAACCATTCTTTGTCTCTCCTTTCCTGGAGATTAATATTTCACCTTTAACAATGGTCCATTCTCACTACAACAGAAGTTTTCTTGCAAATATATTCTAGATCCTAGACATTCTTAGTAATATTCTGATGTTACTGTGGTTCCAAGTCTATAATCACTGAACATATCTTACCCTAGGAAAATATGACTTTCCTGCCGACTATTTCAAGTTCCTTTTTGTATTAAATCCTCTATCTGAATATTTATCGAGTTTCCACCATGATCTAGGCTCAAGGATCATGGTGAATAAAACAGACAAAAGTCCTGTCCTCAAGGACTGTATTCTAGTGAGGAACACAGGACTTTCGGGCAAAACTACATTGTATCTGGAAGTAAGTGCCTTGTAAAAATTGAAGGAGATTAAGAATATACAAGGATCATTGGCATATTTACTAAGGAATATTTATTAATTTCTAATATAAAAGATACGAAAGGCCCTTTCATTGTCGATGCCTTTGTATCAGCTCGTAAGGAGGAAAAAGTTGATGCAGAAGAGAGAAGGTATCCATTCAAGGACAAATTTCTTAGATATGTGAGAGAAAAGAACACGATGCATAAATGAAATGTTTGACCTTAGTAGCTCGTACAGAGTCATCATTTTAACTGGAAATAAAGCGGAAAATAAGGACACAGGATCAAGCAGATGGATAGATTCTGAGGGTAAAGATGAAATCACTCACTTCAAAGTTTTCCTTGCTTCTGTGAATTAAGAATTTAGGTCACCAGTCAAAAAATCGTAATTTTGTGTGTGCGTGTGTGTGTGTGATGGATCTTTTGGTGCTCTGGTAGACTCCTTCTCACAGATTCATAAAATAAAATACACAAGATGACAAAGAAAACCAGTTATACTGAAAAATTACTGAATAGCTTCCAAAATGTTAATAGGGACTAATTTTACGTAATAATGAATGCATTTTTTAAAATTAATGTGTATTAAGTTACAGGGCTGAGCAGATTTTACAGCTAAATTACTCAGAAGTAGTGATAAAGATATACATAATTCAAAATGTTTGCTGTAACAACTATAATGTGACATTAAATACATCCATTTTCTATTGATGACAAAGTCCACAGACTTTGTTAAAACAATGGTTTGTTGTCTATATTTACAGTTAAAGGGAAAGTTAAGTTTTAGTTAGATATTAGTCAACATTTTCTATTTTATTTTCTCAGTCAAGTTTATGAAAACCTGAATTTCTTCCACAGACCCCAGAAGCTGTGAGTGCCCAATTTAAAAATCTCTGCAGTATAAGGAAGCAGAGGGGTACAGAAATGTTTAGGAAGACAAAAAAAGATGTAAGACTTCTATTTTTAAAATTGAGAGATGAAATTGGTTCGGCAAATATATCAAGTGTGAACAGTTTGGGAATTATATGAAACGTGTTATACAAAGTTCAGGAACTCACGGCAGGATGTATTCTGCTCCATCCAGGTTTAGCTGTTTGTGTGAACACAGGGTAGGTGGAGCGCTGAGTTTAAGAACGGTGCAATTTTCCAGTCTAGTGTGGCAGAGGGTGTCATAAGACAGATGAGAATTATTAATGATGCACCATGGAATCAAACCTAGGTAAGGGAGAAATTGAGGACTTAGGGATTATGGGCAAAGAAAAACTGCTAGTATCAATTGGCTGGAGCTCCCCATAGGATGAAGAATTACTGTAGTGGAGTTTCTAGAATAAGTTACCTGAATAGATCAGAGACGGAGAGAGACTAGGGTGCTTGAATTTGAGATTTGGGGAGATTTCATATTTTTAAAAAAATTCACTAACATTTGCTGGACTCAGAGACAGATACTTAATATTATTCATACTTTTTAAATGTCAACATTATTAATTTGATAAATTAATGTCTTTACAATGGTTTAAATATTAACACTTTCTCCAAATAGTTACAATATTTACCCAGAGTTCATGAAATCTTATTGATTTAACTAATCACATTCCCACAAATACTTAGAGTGATGGAAAATTTAAGTAATTGCTTTTTTTTTTTTTAAGATTTTATTTATTTATTTGACAGAGAGACAGCCAGCGAGAGAGGGAACACAAGCGGGGGAGTGGAAGAGGAAGAAGCAGGCCCCCAGCGGAAGAGACCGACGTGGGGCTCGATCCCAGAACACTGGGACCACGCCCTGAGCCAAAGGCAGACGCCCAATGACTGCGCCACCCAGGCGCCCCAAGTAATTGCTTTTAAAATACAAAATCACAATTCACATGTGTATATATCAGATTTTTATGTGCTCAATACACAAAGTATACAAAACTGCATAAATTTTTAAAAAGTACAAACATAGCAAAACGGATGGCAAATCTTATTACACATATTTAAATACATTTCTTCATTAATCTTTTTATTCTTTTCTTTATTTTTAGACCTGTCAGGGCCACCTTTTAAATTTAAAGGATATTTATGAGATAAAAATTTTACATTTTGATAAGATTTGAATATTCAAACCAAACCTAAAAGCAAAAGGGAGACAGGAAGAAAGGAAAGAAGGGTGGGAGGAAGGAAGCAAGAGAAAGGAAGAGAAAATGGATGAAGGGAAGGGGGAATGGAGAGAGGGAGGGAGAGCAAGGGAAAGGGAGGAAGGGAGGGTGGGCGAAAAATAGTCTCATATTGGCTGAGGCATCAACATCTGGGTTTTTGTCAGTTGTTTCTTGGTTGGGTCATAATATTTATTTTTGTTATTGAAGATAATTTAAAGCGGAATTTAGTTTCCTTTTATAATAAAGTTTTATTTGTTTTATCACTGGTGTTTTTAAGTTCTTTACCTTCATACAGATTTTATTTTTTTTAGTCTTGGTAGATTTCCCAGAAAAGATGTTTTCTCTGAATTTTATGAGACCAAAAGTACCTAACCTATTGTTCTGTCATTGTGATATATTGACCTAGTTATATTGTTATATTGTTATAATTGGAAACTTATGTATATCTTAGCAATATCTCTCTAAAATTAGTCCAGTCATCTAGAAATTTTATTTCAAGGGATAATGACTGCACTGCTAACTCTTCCCTTTGGGATTTATAACTAATACATCATCTTGGAGCACACTAGTTACAGTTGCTATTTACCTCTATCTTTGATTCCCTTATAGTTGTTTTTCTTCTTCTTTCTTATTAGCATATACATAAATAAATGCATATGTATATATTTAAAATATATTAAATATATTTCACACATACATATATGTATACATATATACTCATTTATATTCTCACATACATACATCCTCACTTATACTCAATGAAAAAATGAACTAATAAAGTCTTTACATACATATTTTATAGAAATTAAAAATAAAATTCAACACATCATTATCATCATAATTCTGTTATTTCAGCTGCATCTGACCACATCATAGTAACTTGTTTTTGTAGGCATCACTATTAAATCATGGCCTTTGATAGACTCGATGTGTCAGAATTAAACATGGGTATATTTCTCTTTCCCTTGAAGACAAAATTATCAAAACTTGAGGAGTATGATTTTCTTCAATCTGGATCTTTTCTGTTTCAGCCTTACTTCCTGACAATTTCGAAAACCTTCACTTTCCAGGAAAAAGAAAGTTATTTTAAAACTGTCCAAAGAAATATAATTAACTACTCTCCAACTTTTCCTTCTTTTTTTTTGTAGAAAGTGAATTACATTTAAGACATTATCAGTTTAATTGTGGTTCTAGATATTAGTCCCTCGTTAATTATATGCATTATAATTATCTTTCCTATTAAATTATTAGTATTTTAATTTTCTATAATGTTTTTCTTTGAACAAAATGTCTGAATTCATCAGGTTTTTGTTTGCTGACCACTTTCTCTGTTTGCATTATGACTTTGATGGACTGGATCACAAAGTTATCTCTTAAACTCATTTCTATCAATTTTATAATTTTAATCTTTCATAACTCCATGATTAAACTTCTGGTTTTTCTCTGTCACTTTCTAATGATTTTTGTGCTTATCTCACTATCTTTTTTTTCTCACTCTTCCTGACATTGTTCTCAGTGATTTTTCCTTATGTACATTAGGTTTCAGCAAGCTATAGCCTATGGGTCAAATCTGGCCAATGGCCTATTATAAACAGAATTTTATGGCAACACAGCCACACTCATTTGCTTCTGTATTGCCTATGACAGTGTTCATGCTATTATGACAGGGTTAAGTATTTAGGACAAAGTTGTATACTCCACAAAGTTTTAAATATTTATTATCTGGTCCTTTCTAGAAACAAGCTTGCCAAACTATTTTCTAGAGGAATTCCTATAAATCAACAAAAGAAGACAAGAATTCTCATTAAAAATAATAATAATAAAGATATGCTGTAGGAAACACCTACAGAAGAAAGAACCAAGAAAGTTAATATGAATATTCAGAGAAGCTGAAAATCACTAATGAGCAGAGAATGGCACCACTTTTCATCTGTTAGATAGACATAAATCAGAAAGCGTGATTACATCAAGTGCTCCAGAAACACTGGGATGTGAGACCTTGTATATCCCCACTAGTGTGAACGCAAGCCAGCATAGCCACCCTGGGATGAATAGTCTTTTAATATGCTAAAATTTGGATATTTATGTCTTATCACTTAGCAGTGCCATTACTGAATATTACTGGGGAAAGAAGTCTCGTATACATAGATTAAATGAGGATATTTTTCCCAGCATTTCTTGTGATACCACGTTGTTAGCCTGGCTAAGAAAGCATGCAGAGGATGAACATCATGAAGTTCTATCCTTCAGTTATAAGCAATAAATCAGATCTAGACACAGATATGTACATTTTGTAACCATGATGATGCAGAGTGAAAACCAAATTGTGAAAGAGAATGATATCTATAATCTAAGAAGATTCATATAAAGTAAAATGAGTGTATACAATAATATACATTCTATACCTATGTTTTTGAGTCATGGAAGTTTATTACATTATTTTCTTTTTTAATTTATTTTGTTATTTATTTTTAATTGAGATATAATCGACACGTAATACTACATTAGTTTCAGATGTGTAATATAACGATTTGACATTTATATACATTATGGAATGCTCACCATGGTATTTTAGTAGCCAACAATCAATAATCAAAGAGTTCCATATAATTGCGCCTCATTTCCTTTCTAAAATCTATAGGTTTCAAATTCACTTATTCAAAATTCTTGATCACCATTAGGTTTCCTCAACTTTAGAATGAATAAACACTTTTTAAGATATATTTGGTTTGACTTGAGTCCAATAGATTGAAATTCCCTGATCTCACACAGCATCAGTCTGCCGCCACCTCAATGAGGGAGGGGAATAATGTGAATATACCCCATACCATAAAAAACAAACTAACTCTCCACTCAACAATGTAGCTGCATGAAGTTTAATATTTTTCGAATGCATATAGATTTATAAAATTTTAAATATTATATGAGGAAAAGGGTTTCAATTAAAATTGTATTTACTGTGTTTGCTTTCTTATTTTTTAATTTGCTGTGAATGTAATGGATGCTTCCAGCATTAAATAAGCCATGGGTGTGGAAACAGCCAAACGCTGAAACCATGACCTCTTTGGGCCTTATGTAGATTTTCATTTTCTGTACTTAGAAGCACTTCAAATTTCCTGAAGACGTCATACAACATAAGGGATGTGAACTAAATACTTTTTATACTCTGAGAAGGTAAGATATTCCACAACTCGGATTCAGTTCAGGCTTCTGAAAGGCACTTTGAACTAAATGAAGCTCAGTCAATGTGTTGCACATGATTAAGAGGATAAGCAGAGTCATTAACTAAACTGACTAATGGGCTACAGAGCTCTAAAACTCCCAAATGCCATCATGATGAAAGGAAGGCATTGACTTATTAATTTTCCTGCATAGATCGTATTTTGGTAGCAAGAGATTGGATTCATTGCTTTACATATTCCCTGACTTGGTGTCATTGGTCTGGAGTGATATTGCCCTCCTTATCATAGAAAAAGCCGGTCATTTGCATGTTCGAGGTATAATTTCAGACAACCTGTCTTATCTGTTCCTTTTCAGTAGATACAATTTCATGAAGACTTCAGATCCGTCAACACCAGATAACATTCTCTAATTTTTACAACAGGATTCATTAAGCTGTGTAAGGTCCCATTAGACTGAGCAACAAATAGATGTAATCACACAAACACGAGAGCTTATTTACAAAATACAAAAGGGATCCACATAACAACTTGTTCTGTTTTAAAATAAAAAATCTAGGGTTGGGGAATTACAGATTTTGCAGCTCATACGTTTCTTTTACAGAATCTCTCTTTACACTGTAAGTCCAGTATAGTAAATGAATTTGTTTGAATACTATTGTATTGTTGTAAAACATTAAAAGAGACTCCCCCTCTAAAAAGCGCAGAAATGCATTTTGGATGTATATGTATTAATGCTTCATATATTAGTATCATTTATATAACTCTATACACATATGTATAATTGACAAGGAAGTAAATGTAGTTGAAGAGATGCACAGCCTATGAGGTCATTGATGAGTTGTAGATGTAAAAGAGTACTCTTTTTTATAGAGGATGCTGCGGGCAAGACGACTTTTGACACCACTGAGAAGACAAGTGCTACTGGATTCCGGATGAGGTGGTTGTAACATAAAATGAATGGATGTGAGGTAAGCGTTAACAAGTCTCTAGAGACTTTATAAATAGAAAGATGTTGACCTGGTTCATAAAGTGGATAAAACCTATTGGAAATAAGGATGTAAGGATGACAATAACGAGTGTGGAGAGAATTTTTGTTAGTTAATGCAGGTAAGAGTTAGTAAGGGCACTGGCACTGTTGCTAAGGAGGAAAAAAAAAAAACCCACCTCTAAGTAGTGCACCGTTACAAAGGGAGAACTGAGTTAGGAGCCAGTGGACCTAAGCTTTAGTACAATCTCCACCTCTTTCTAGCTCTGTGACCTTTGTCAGCTGGCTGAACTTCACCAGGTCTCAGTTTCCACATGAGAGAAATAGGCCCTTACATGATCGTTGTTATAATCGAGTGATATATGCAAGACAAAGAGATTTATAGCTGGAAGTACTCAGTGATTATGGGTCAAGTTTATTCATAATAAATTAGCATATCAGAATAAGAAACCTATAGGTATTCACTACACACATACAAATGTGTGTACATCATTATGTACATATTTAATAATTTAATGAAATTAACAAAATAATTAACACAGTGACTGACACATGGTAATTGGTCTACTCCATCGTTACTTATGTATCATAGCTGCCACCAACGAGCCAATATTTTTTTCCTGATATTTAAAATACTATGATAGTTAACTAAAATACAAAGAAATCTAAAACAGCTTAAGAAGCCTAAAGGCCACAAAAACATATGAGAATTTCCTCCATGTTAGAAGAAAGAAAAATGCCATGTTAGAATCAATGCAGAAACAGAAAAACTATATTTAAAGAGTAATATTAATATTTAGTAGGAACAGAGAAGGGATCATTGGCACCTCTATCAGGATCACTAAATAGATTAAAATTTTTATTCAGAAAACTTTCAGGTTTTTTAATAATATCACTCCTACAGGTAATAAATAGATCACACCTAAATGTAAAAACTTACTTACATTATTTCTTCTCCATGATTTTACTTTTTTAAATCTACTATTATATATAAGCAGTATGTATTTATTTATGGTGCTACCCTTTGAGCCTAATGACCCATCTATTTATTCAGATGCTGGGAATTTTTCCGGGTCAACAACATACCAGAACATTTTCTCGTGTTTGAGTATCTGACTATTCCCTAGAGGTTCCATTGCTTTGTAATTGATTATTCATAAATAATATTAACACAGGTAATAAGTTCTAGCTATGTTTGACAATGGTTTTTATTTTAACAACAAATTACTCATTCTAGTTCTATATTTGGTTATATGAGTTACCTAAATTCCATAAACTTTGTGAGGAAAACATAGTCCTTCAATGTATATGCCCACTTAGATTGTAATTTAGTGCGATTTTTAAGGATTATTGACTTTCTGTTTTTTAAGAAATAATAAAAAATAAGAAGCCTGAGGTGGTCAAGAGTAAAGTTCATTTGTAAAAAATGTGATTTCGCACTTAACTTTGCAACTTCCTAATTTAACTTTCGGCAAATAATCAGATAAACATGTGTCTATCATTATGAACTATGTTCATACTTCCTTGAAAAATTGAGCTTAATCTTTTTAAAGATTGGAAATTCAAAAGATGAAGTTAAGAAACATGATCATGGGGCGCCTGGGTGGCACAGCGGTTAAGCGGTTAAGCGTCTGCCTTCGGCTCAGGGCGTGATCCTGGCGTTATGGGATCGAGCCCCACATCAGGCTCCTCTGCTAGGAGCCTGATTCTTCCTCTCCCACTCCCCCTGCTTGTGTTCCCTCTCGCTGGCTGTCTCTATCTCTGTCAAAAAAAAAAAAAAAAAAAAGAAAGAAACATGATCATGTCTTGATGCAAAAATTCAGATGAAAAGCTCTAATTATCCAATCTCCAAAATTTCAAGCTACACATGCTGTTTGTTTCTAGTTGCAAAGAAGAAGACACATTAAAATCTGAAAAGGGTATAACATCACTGAAAGAAACATATTCAGAAAAGTGATTGCAGTTTATATGTTGTCATTTTTATGTTTATATTAACACTTAATATCTTATATTCTTTCTTTTCAATCATGCTCTGTAGTGACACTTCATGACTTAAATTTCTAGATTGTTTTCAGTATAAAAAATCTTCAACATTAGTGTTTATGACTAAAATCCAGATACGAACTTTTCTCTCTTCTAGAAGTTTAATTTTCTTCTACTGGATTCAGGAATTGAAACATTAAAAGAAACAGATTTCTAAATTATAATTTATCTCTATAAGTTAGCTAAATGGCAACTTTTATCATAGCAACAGATATATTCTTTTAAATTTGAATATATGATTCTTAATTCATTATATATATCTGAATGATATGAAGCAATACATCGTGCTCCCTGAAACCATGCCCATACGTCATGACACTGCAGAATAATTTGGCTTATTTATTATTTTTTAAACAGTCATTGAATATAGTGTGCTGACATGTTTCATTTCCCAAGCTACTTGGACATGGTGTGTGGTTTTTACATTAATCCACAGTAACCAGAAGTTATTTTCCATAGGAAACAATAACAAATGCAATTGACAAATTGTGTTTGCTGGTGGAAACTACATTGCATTATTTTCTAATAATGAGACAGCTAGCATATCCTTACTGATCAAAGTCTACAAATTAAAAAAAAAGTAGTGGAGTATATTTGTTGTGACTCAAGCTGGATAATTGTCAGGACACACAAAAAACCTTAAATTCATTTGTAATAAGCCTCAGAATGACAGAGCTCTGTGTAAGCCTGATGCATTCAGCAGAAAGGTCAGTCAGGCAGCAAAAGACAATTATTTTCCTATGGATGGGCCCATATTGATTTTTATACCCAAGTTTGTTCATTGGGTGGTCCATGAATATCTACAGAATTCATTTTCATCTGGGTCCTATCTGTAGCAGAACAGATATAGAAACAAACTGTCAACCTACAACGTTCATGAATATTTCTTTAAAAATGGAAAACATGGAAGTGGCTTCTTTCCCAAAAGGACCCATTAGAAATCAGAGCCAGAGACAGATCACATAACTAGGACACGGAATTTTCAGACCATAGAAACCTCTAATATTGTCATGAGTTAAGTTCCTTTTCCTTTTCTGTCTGATGTAAGCAATGAAAGATGTGTATAATTATGACACTAAGCCTGTAAAATAATCACCATTCTACCCTGTTACACTGCAATTAAGAAAATTAACACAAAATTAGGTACTACAGAAGTAAACAAGTTTCTTAAAGACCATCCTGATTACCAGTCTCCCACCCCAATTTCATAGGTAATATAAATAAGACAAGAAGCACTATGTCAATTTCCAGAATTTATTCAGCTAATGATAGAGCAAGGTCTAGAATCAGTTCAGTACAATTCTTTGGACACTGCAGTGTGTGTGGTCATTCATCTACGTGTGCATATGTGTGTTGATATTAAGAAGTCTGGGACACCTTAATTTAGGAAGTGTTGGACCATAGTTAAATTGTACAAACTCTCTGGACCTCAGTTTATTCACCAGTTTAAAAAGTGTATTAACAATGTCTATCTTACATTGTTGTGTTAAGAAACAGTGCCTGGAACAGAATGTCTTAGCTATTATTTTTAAATTATTGTATGATTAAGTGGAAATTTGGGGCATTTTAAATTCTTCAAAAGTTTTGTTTAAAACATGACACATCACTATCCACAGAAGAGAATGAAATCAACAATAAGGAGATACCCCTCCTTGTCCTTTGCATCTGAAAGTACAAATAATCTACAATTGTATCAAAAATAATAAGATACCTAGGAATAAACCTAATCAAAGAGGTGAAAGACCAGCACTCTGAAAACTATAAAACACTGATGAAAGAAATTGAAGATGGGACAATGAAATGGAAAAACATTCTATGGCCATTGATTGAAAGAAAAAATATTGTTAAAATGTCACTACTATCCAAAGCAATCTACACATTTAATGTAATCTCTACCAAAATACCAACAACATTTTTCACGGAGCTAGAACAAACAATCCTAAAATTTGTATGGAACCACAGAAGACCCCAAATAGTCAAAGCAACCTTGAAAAAGCAAAGCAAAGCTGGAGGCATCACAATTCCAGACTTCAAGCTGTATTACAAAGCTGTACTGATCAAGACAGTATGGTACTAGCACAAAAACAGACACATAGATCAACGGAACAGAAAGAGAACCCAGAAACGGACCCTCAACTCTACGGTCAACTAACTTTGACAAAGCAGGAAAGAATATCCAATGGAAAAAAGACAGTCTCTTCAACAAATGGTCTTGGAAAAACTAGACAGCAACATGCTGTGAAATGCATCACTTTCTTACACCAAACACAAAAATAAATTCAAAATGGATTAAAGACCTAAATGTGAGTCCTGAAAACATCAAAATCCTAGAGGAGAATACAGACAGAGTAACCTCCTTGACATTGGCCATAGCAACTTCTTTCTAGATACGTCTCCTGTGGCATGGTAAACAAAAGCAAAAATAAACTATTGGAACTTCACCAAAATGAAAAGCGTCTGCACAGCAAAGGAAACAATTAACAAAATTAAAAGGCATCCCATGGAGTGGGAGAAGATATTTGCAAATGACATATCTAATAAAGGGTTAGTATCCAAAATATATAAAGAACTTATAAAACTCAACATTGGAAAAACAATTCAGTTAAAAAATGTGCTGGAGACATGGAGAGACATTTTTCCAAAGAAGATATATAGATGGAAAACAGACACACGAAAAAAGGCTCAGCATGACCCATCATCAGGGAAACAGAAATCAAAACTACAATGAGATACCAGCTTGCACCTGTCAGAATGGCTAAAATCAACAACACAAGAAACAACAGGTATTGGGAAGGATGTGGAGAAAAAGGAACCCTCTTGCGCTGCTGGTGGAATTGGTGGGAATGCAAACTAGTGCAGCCACTGTGGAAAATGATATGGAGGTTCCTCAAAAAACTAAAAATAGAACTAGTCTATGATCCAGCAATTGCACTGCTCAGGATTTTCCCAAATACAAAAATACTAATTCAAGGGGATACAAGCTCCCCAATGTTTATAGGAACATTTTCTACAATAGCCAAATTATGGAAACAGTCCAAGTATCCATTGACTGATGAATGGATAAAGAAGATATATATGTATGTGTATATATATATATATACACACAATGGAATATTAGCCATAAAAAAGAATGAGACCTTGTCATTTGCAATGACATGGAAGAAGCTAGAGAGCAAATGTTAAGCGAAGTAAGTCAGTAAGAGAAAGACAAATACCATAGGATTTCATTCATATGTGGAATTTAAGAAACAAAACAAACAAGCAAAGGGAAGAAAAGAGAAAGAGAGGCAAACCAAGAAACAGA
Source organism: Ursus americanus (assembly GCF_024610735.1). Taxonomy (NCBI): domain Eukaryota; kingdom Metazoa; phylum Chordata; class Mammalia; order Carnivora; family Ursidae; genus Ursus; species Ursus americanus. The sequence continues at coordinate 39,349,270 of NC_142136.1, forward strand.
CTCTTAACTACAGAAAACAAACTGATGGTTATTGGAAGGGAGGCAGGCAAGGGGATGGGTGAAATAGGTGATGGGAGTTAAGGAGGGCACTTGTTGTGAATAAGCACTGCATCTTGTATGAAGTGTTGAATCACCATATTGTACACATGATGCTAATATTAGACTGTATGTTAACTAACTGGAATTTAAATAAAAACTTAAAAAAACTAAAGTATAAAAAATCAAGAGATATATTTAAAGCAGATCCTAAAATTGAATTCAGCTATTCAACTACTTAATGCAGATGTTAATAAACAAAAATATAATTTCCCTTCTCAGTCATAACTTAGATTTTATGGAAATATTCTTTTCGGGCTAAGATAAGAAATAATTTCAATATGCATATCTTTATGCTAATTAATATTCAGAAAGACTATCATGACTATTGTCACCTACTTAATGGCTCATTGAGTTTTGTGTCCATACCAGTTTCCTCTCCTACATTCCTACAAAAATAGATATAATAAAGTCTAATAATAAAAATTAGAGAATGTGCAGAAATGATGACATGCCAGCTATGCACTGTGCATGAGTTTAAATAATTTTATAACCTCAAATTTGTGATTCATGCATTTGGCTTAACATTTTTTATATCAAATATTTATGCATTGAGACATATAAAGAAAGTTTTCACATATATTCCCAGCTCTATGAAGAAATGATTTAACCATTTTTCACATAATTATTTTATTAGAAATTAGATTTGACAAAAAATTAATGTTCTTTTTATCAAAGAAATGTGATATTAATTGGTTAAACTGTCTTTAACCTTGAACACAACTTCCCAGAGTGAAAAAAAAGCCTCTCAAACATTATCTGTTTATTCATTAGAACAGGGGTTGACAGGGGTTCTGGGATCACGCCCCGTGGGGGGCTCTGCACTTAGCAGGGAGCCTGCTTCTCCCTCTCCCTCTGCCCCTCCCCCCACTCACACGCCCTCGAGGGTGCTCTGTCTCTCAAATAAATAAATACAATCTTAAAAAAAAAAAAAAAAAAGAATGGGTTTGACACTCTAGAGTCTGTTGGCCAAATATGACCCACTGCCTGCTTTTGTAAAAAAACAGTTTTAGGGATGTACTGTATGGTGACTAATATAACAAAATAAAAATTATAAAAAAAAATAGTTTTATCAGAACAGCCATACTCATTTGTTACCATGTTTTCTATGACTGCTTCCATGCTATAACAGCAGAGGTAACAGAGGCACTCTATTATAAAACATTTATGATCAGGCCCTTGACAAGAAAAAGTTAAGAACATTGAACTTTTTCTTACATACTTCGAATTACCACAGTCTAGTCCCATTTACCATAATTTCTCCTTGTATTCTCGTAATATCTTTCTAACTAGTCCATACACACACACACACACACACACACTTTTTTTCTCATCTATTATCCAAAAGGCAAAATGACCATGGCATCTGGCTCCTTAAAAACATCCAATGGCTGGGGCACCTGGCTGACTCAGCCAGGGGAGCATGTGGCTCTTGATCTCGGGGTTGTGGGATTCGAGCCCCACGTTGGGCATAGAGATTAAAGATAAATAAAATCTTTAAAACTACACAAAACCAAAAAAATCCAATGGCTCTCCACGAATTGTGTGACAAAGTTAAAGTTCTTTGCCTCTGTCTATGGGATCGACACGGTTTGGACTTTCCACTCTCCCCACCTTATGTTGCGCTGTGCTCCCCTTTCTTGCCCGGCTTGCTTTGCACACACTGCTCTTTCTGCCCTATTCCTCCATTTTTATGCTGTCCCTAGTTAAACTCTTTTTACTCTTTAAATCACAGATTTTTCTTCTCTTCACCAACAGGCAAGTTCCCTCTTGCAAGCATATTCATAGCATGGTTCATCTCTTTTTTAAAAAGTAGCACTTACTAAAAATAATTACACATTTATTCATTTTGTAGTGGGATTAAGCACATTCACCCTGGTAAAATTAAATTACGTGAGGGCAGAAATCCTTGTCTGCTTGTCTCAACCTTGGATCTGCAACACCTAGTGTAGCACTGGCACTAGTCACATAATGTTTGAGAGAAAGAGACACTAAATTTCAGTTTTATAAATTTGTACCTCAAACAATCAAAGCAATATGATGTTTTTTTTTAAATGCTGAAAATAATCAAAACACATCATTCCTAGAACTTTCACAGGGAAAGTTTTTTTTTTTTAAGATTTTTATTTATTCATTTGACCAAGATAGAGCCAGCGAGAGAGGGAACACAGGCAGGGGGAGTGGGAGAGGAAGAAGCAGGCTTCCAGCAGAGGAGCCTGATGTGGGGCTCGATCCCAGAACGCAGGGATCACACCCTGAGCCGAAGGCAGACGCTTAACGACTGAGCCACCCAGGCACCCCTTTCATAGGGAAAGTTAACTTTAAATGTAAGGGTTTGAAATAATCTAAATATATAGTTAAACTATTTCAGATGAACAGAGCAAACTGAAACCAAAGGTAGTAGGTGACATGAATTTTTTTTTTACAAAGACCTAAAAGGAGGAAAAGAAAAATCAGGGATTATGTCAAATGGTATGGCTAGCTGAAACCTTGATTCATTCTTCAAGGAAAAAAAATAGTTATATCAAACAATTTACTTAATACAGGGGTATCTCCTCATACATTGTATATTCTGCAATGAAAAAAGGAATTTTAGGCAATCTAAGTGTTCTTTCCAAATTCCTTTAGACATGTTCTTTTGACAGTTCTTTAAATTAGCAGATGATATCAGAAATTCCTAGGATATAATGATAAATTGAAATTAGAAACCAAAATTTCTAGCATAAAGAATTGGCAGTAGCAGTTAAGGAAGGAAGGAGGTACAACATGGCTTCAGCTTTATAAGTGGCTTCCGGCAATGAGAGTGTATGGTCGTTGGGGAAAGCTACCAGCGTGCCTCTACCACCACCCCAATACCTACAGCACACTCTTACCCTGATGGAAAGTGTGGCAACATTTTAGTAAGCATAATCCTGAAAAACTGTACCAGTATCTCATAAATTTGATATAGGGTGGATATTTTGAACATCTCACAGGAAAGACAGAAATAAACCTTCTAAGTAAAAGCCATTCCATACCACCCCTGTATCTCAGGAGATGTTTCAGAAACAAAAGCAAACAAAAACAGTCTGATAAGGACTCACCATTTTGGAATTCTCTGTGCTCGAAGGAATCTGAAAGAAAGAATTAAGATAATCACTTAGGCTTAATTATCTTCAGGAATAAATGGAATTTTGTACAGTAGAATTAAAAAAGAAAAAAATCCTCAGAGAAATACACTAAAAGAAGGGGGGAAAAGAAACTAAGGATGAGACAACTGAAGTTAGAGGTCAGGGGCAGGGAGAGGGTAGGGTGCAGAGAATGTGACTTCCTTTGCTTCATTCTGATAGATGTTCTTACATAGGAGAGAAAAAAATTTAATCTCAGCAGTGCCCTTCTGATAAATGTGGGTTTCCTCTGCCATAGGGGTCAAGGCTGAGTAAAGACCGTGGGCATATACTATTCCAAGGGGACTGGAGGTCTGGACAAACTGAATGTCAATCTCCACATGCTATGTACCAGGAATACACTCCTAGGCAAAGTATTTATTTCTCTGACTCACAGTTTTGCTTTTCATCTGACTCCTAGCACAACATAAACAAACATGTTCAGAATATGTGACTGCAGATTTAGAAATAAATCAGATTTGAAATTATGGCAACAAACTGCCTTTCATTTCTGTATTAACTTGACATGGCACTGAGGATAAAATTTGTTTCAGATGATAATTTATGTGGAACCTATTAGAGATATGTTGAAAAGAGAATTTTATCCCTCCTTCAATATGTTGTGAGCACTATTTCCATAGTTTTGTTAAGTTCTTTGACCTAGAACTATAGTTTCTTTAAATGTATGTTTTCCTTCTAAAATATTCTATGTCTTAACCATTTTCAAGGAAATTTAATAAATCAATAGAGTCAAAGGTAAAATGTCCAATTTCACAAAGATTAAATACCAATTACCATAATGTATGGATTAATGATGAATTATTAAAATGATGAGTCTGCTATTAACTTGATCCATAATGATATAAAAAAATCATGAGTTTGAAATTTTATGGTTCTAAACTTCCCACGAATATTTTAGAAATTTAAAGTTCAACCCTACGGCAATCAGCCTAGATGATGCCAGAAAGACATGCTTTTCTAGCCATTCGTCATTTATCTGCTGATTCCATCTTGAGTTCTATTACTTGCTGAGGTTTTGGGACAATGGTGATTTCAGTGGGTTAGCATTCACAGAACCTTCTGGTAACTTAATGTTAAGTGCAAAGTGTTATTTTAAAGGACGAACAAAGAAGAATTGATCGGAAAAATTTAGGGGCAAAAGGAAAGGGCTATTATTATTAGCATAGAGTGTGGTCAGAGGCTTGTACTCTGATGGATAGAAAGTATTTTTAAGAAGGATAACTTTATTTGTCTCTCTCTTCTTCCAAGATTTGCAGACTTTCTTGTCAATAGCTAGAGAACAAGACCTGGTCTCACTCATGATCTGTCTTGATCACACACTACTCTCCACTCACATAATATTGGAAATTAATATTAAATCTTACTCCAGCACCCCATTTTTACTCTCAGCAAAGTGATTGTAAATGATAACTTATTTTAAAAATAAAAAAGGCAGACAAAGAAATGACCACTTAAACACATGTCTAAAAAAGGACATACTATTCCAGATTAAAATGTACAATTTGTCTTTGTAGATAAAATATTTACTCATCTTTCTACAAATATAATACACATTATTTTTTAATAGTTTAGGATTCACATTGCTATAAATGCTTTCTACAGGAGATACACAAATAGGGCAGAAAAACTGATTCCTATAAATCACAATTTCATGCTTAGTTTCTTTTACATCATGCTAAGAATTTTATGAATAAAAATTTTATGAATAAAAATTTTATGAATACATTTTATGAAAAAAATTTTATTTTATTTTACATCATGCTAAGATTTCATGAATCCCTCATAAGAGAACTTTTACATACATGGGGTAAGCTGGTGTGATAATGGCTTAGCCTACTGACATTGGTGGTTTGATCTGAATGGCTTAAAAAAGTTTTCATTATTATAGTAGTTCTATTAATATATATTTCTGCTAAACAATAGTATTACATTTCACCTAAGTTTCTCTCACTACATATTGAATACCTAAAGTTTCTATTTCTAGTAGATTGGTCATACGATATTTTTAAAACAGTTTATGTGATCTAGAAGAAATACGGGATGAACTATTTTTTAAGAGGGGAATGCTTAATGTAGTTTCATTAAAAAGTATTGCATTTCAAAGTGGATTTTTTAAAAGATTTTTTTTTAAGAGAGAGTGAGTGGGGGGAAGGACAAAGGGAGAGGGAAAGGATCTCAAGTAGACTCCCCACCGAGAATGGAGCCCAATGTGGGGCTGATCTCACTACCGTGAGATCATGACCTGAGAGGAAATCAAGAGTCAGAGGACCAGCTGACTGAGCCACTCAGGTGCTCCTCAAAGCAGATGTTTAATAGGGAATTGCTTCTCATTCTCTAGGAGAAGAGAAGCTGACCTGCAGAGAATATCTCGAATTTTTGCTCTAAGTCTGTGATACCATTATCTTCCACAAAGAGGGTGCCCCTGAGGCATTCAACAACAGAAATGCCACATCTGAGCTGTTTGTTGGGAGCTTTTCACGGTGAATTTTCTTCAAATTGTAAAGTCACCCTCATCTGATCCTGGAAGGGGGCAGTTTTTATGATGATCAAGTGAGGTATGGGGGAGCAAGTAGTGATATCTCGAGATAATTCCTATAAAATACAGTGATTTTCAACTTTCTTAACATTTGATACAAGATTTGATGTGAGTACTCTCAATCAGTATATTTGCCAGACTGCCATGGGTCATGTGCCTTACTAGACGTAGCCTAAATTTAAGGAGGAAGTGTGGTATTTAGTGACATTAATAGTTACACTTAGTTAATTTCCACATATCAGAAAGAAGATTAATGGATTATGTCATTTTGAATAAATTAAACTCATCTTTCACAGGTAAACAAAGGATTTTTAAAAGATTTCTAAAAATGAAACACCATTTCAGAGTAATGATAAGAACGCAACAGAAGTGATCAAGAAGATGGTATAACCAAGACTGTTCCAAGTAGAGATTTTACACTTGGTAATAAGAAAAAAGAGTGGTAAGTCATCTGGAAAAAAAAAATGAAAAAAAATAATCAGCCAAAAATGAAATTTTACATGAAATTATGTAAAATATATGTAACAGGGAGAAACTTAGCATGTCTATCTCCATATTGCTTCTGTTTTCCTGTTGCTGTGACCTATAGCCTAGAAACATCTACTTAGCCATGCATGTAGGCATGTTACAGCTTAGATGTACAAAAACTGCTTTTTACCCAAAACCTACCTCACCTGAGATAAGGAAGTACATACAGAAAGGACTATGCTACGTTTAAGATTTACAGGAATGACATGAGCAGATTTCTGTATGAAAAGATCAACTAACCAAGGACAAAGAAGTTACACAACCTTCTTTGGAGGTCTACAGATGTCAGCGACCTTTTGACTCAAATCCCTTACTTCCCCTTCTGCTAACATAAGAGAAGCTCCAATTTCACGCCCAGGGAGATGGTTCTTTAGGATAATAATCCTCCGTCTCCTCAGTTTACTGGTTTTCTGAATGAAGTTGCTTTCCTTAACCCAGCGTCTTCCCTCTTGACCTCCTGGCCTGTTGTGTGTGGCACAGAATGAGCGTGGACTTCTAACACACAGAGTTGGATCACTTGTTACCAGTGACGAGCTTTATCTACACTTTATTGTGCCTTGAGATGAAGGATAAAAATGATCCTATGGGAACTGCTTGACAAATAGCAATTTTTAAACCATTCAAAACATGAAGACCGTCTAAACGTTTTTTTTCTGCAATGATTAAAGTCATGAAAAAGAAGAGCATTTCAATAAAAATTGTGGTAACGTTCAGAATGTTCTTAATAGCTACAGGAGTAAATGCCATTGTGACACCATTATGGGGAAGCTACATTTGAGAATATTTACTTGAAAGTAAAATGATTCTCATTCTTATGTGCCTGTTAAAAAAAAAAAAGTTTCAGGGCGCCTGGGTGGCTCAGTCGTTAAGCGTCTACTTTCGGCTCAGGGCGTGATCCCAGCATTCTGGGATCGAGCCCCACATCAGGCTCCTCCACTAGGAGCCTGCTTCTTCCTCTCCCACCCCCCTGCTTGTGTTCCCTCTCTCGCTGGCTGTCTCTCTCTGTGTCAAATAAATAAATAAAATCTTAAAAAAAAAAAAAGAGACTGTGAAACTGTTTAAAAAAAAAGTTTCAATTAATACTTGGAAAATAATATGGCAGGAAAAATAATATTTATTTTTCAGTAAATACATTTTGGGGGAAGATAAATAGAGAACATCTTGAACGATTAGAATAATCAAGTGTTAAAAAACATCACACAGCATGGGAAAGGTTTCATAGTGTTGGATTTAAGTACAGGCATTTCCAACTAGTTAGACCATGGTATTTAAATATTTCCATGCCAATAAAAAAATCCATTAAAAAAGTGGGGGGATGAGTCATTCAATGAAAGATACATTAAGAAAGATATATTTCTAACAGTAAATCATTTCAAAAAGTCAATATTTTGTGGAAAAGCCAGGTGCATATAGAGTGTGGGGGGTAAAAAGCCTTTTGGTTATAATTTTTAAAAAACATGGTGAGGTTATATAGTCAACACTGTAGATAAAATTTAGTTACTGTTCATTTACAAGCAAACTATTCATAAAGAAGCTGTATCTATAAGTACATTATTGTCTACAGGACACCTTATCATAGTTGGTTTCATTTGAGGGAGAGAGAAGGGAGGAAGGGGGAAAGGAGGGAGACAGGATGGGAGGGAGAGAGAGAGAGAGAGAGAGAGCATACAGACTATATGACTGGGTAAGCGTCTAAATTTCTCCTATCTCTCTATTCTATTTCCACTTTTGAGGTCTAACAGTATTAGTGGTATTAATGTATCTCAAATTTTATGTAGATGTATTTCTTTTAATACTTTCAAATTTCTTTTATAGTCATTGATTTCATTCAGGGTGCTCATAAATCTTTATAAGAGAAAGAAGGAAGGAAGGAAGGAAGGAAGGAAGGAAGGAAGGAAGGAAGGAAGGAAAGAAAGAAAGAAAGAAAGAAAGAAAGAAAGAAAGAAAGAAAGAAAGAAAGAAAGAAAGAAAGAAAGAAAGAGAAAGAAAGAAAAGAAGGAAGGAAGGAAGGAAGGAAGGAAGGAAGGAAGGAAGGAAGGAGAAAAAGTGAAAGAAAAAAAATTAAGATTTGCCTTCCTTCCTCTGTTTCAGCTGTAGTTATTATGTAAATAGAGGGTGAAATGAGCAGTGAATTAACCAAAATGTTTGCAATACCAAAATAGGAAAAGAAACAAAAGCTGTTTGATTATTCATAATTTGGCATTTGAAAGGGACAACATATTAAAAACAAAGTTTTTCTCTCTTCTAAATTTTAACTGATGCCATAGTAAGCATTTTTTTATGGTGACCAGTCTTCTCCCCTCCCCATAATTTTGAAAGTATCTTGAATGATCATTGATGTAATTGTCCATAAGCTGACTGCTTCCTTATATTATACTTGCCTATTAGGTTATAAAGGATGTTAATACTGACATAACTTCTTGTATCTGCAATTTATTTTCTTTGCGAAGTAAAGTCAGTCTTTCAGCACTTCCAAGTATTTATTTCCTCACTTGTAAAATTAGGATAAAGCTGCTTTATGCCTTTTATGAGTTTGACAAAAGAATTAAATGAAGCATGTAGGTGACAAAGCTTCATTAAAAGTAAAGAAATACACAAAGATGGCTGGCTGCCTGACCTGATAAAGAAATAAACAAAATGATGTGGAATGTCTAACTGGCTGACTGATGAAATAGGTATATGTAATAGCCATTACTCAGAGTCATCTGAAATGTCTGCCATCTTGGGACACCTAGGCCTACATGGCTGACCTCATAGATTCGTTCTGTCTGATGTCATATTGGAGGAACAGAATTTTCATCTTTTCTAGTTTTTCATCTTTCCTTTTGAGGTAAAGTTCCCATATATGCGTTTGAAACTCATCTGTGGTCCATCTAGACTCTGTCATTTCAGTTTGATTAAAAAGCCATGGAAACCTCAAAATCTCTTTCTTCCATTGTAATTAACCCACGAGCTAGGTAGATTTAGCATTTCTCTCTCACGATTTTTAAAAATTAGGGAAGATTTGGGGCACCTGGGTGTCATAGTTGGTTAAGTGTCCGACTCTTCGTTTCAGCTTAGGTTGTGATCTCAGGGTCATGAGATCAAGCCCTGGGTTGTCTGCTTAAGACTCTTCTGTCCTTCTCCCTCTGCCCCTCCCCCCTTGCATGGGCTCTCTCTCTCTAAAATAAATAAATACATTTTTTAAAAGATTAGGGAACACTTATGTGATTTTAGTTTGTAAGTCTAGGATTTCATTTATCCATGTAATTTCAAGTGCTATCAATCAATTCCTGTTTTCTCTATATAACGCATGCATACTATCTCTGCCTACTAATCGAAGTCCATTAAAATGCAATCTTCTAATCCCTTGTTCCCTCAAAGCTTCTCTTCTGATAAATCGGGCAATACAGGCATTCCTCCTCTAAGGAAAATATATATTAATATTTATGTCTACCTCTGATTTATTATTATTATTATTATTATTATTATTATTATTATTATTACTATTATTATTTTGAATTGCCAAAGTTTCAACTGAAACCACATAGGAGTCTTCCATCAGAAAACAAAGAGAGTCCTAAATAATACCCTTGGTAATCTAAAATTTGTCGGAAATTTTTCTGTGGCTGTTATATTGCTTTCTCATGAAAATATATACTTATTTTCAGGCCCAATCACACAGATACATAGACAACTTCTTACTTACTTATTCTATTTCATTAAAATGAATTCAGTGTTTTATAAATATGCTTTCTCCATTTATTAAGACAATAAATAACAAGAAAATGTTTTCCTGTCTTTCAAATTGTTTTATTTACTTTCAGAAAATAATTTACTACTTGGCAGTGTCTAATATATTCAACATCTGGCAGAGTATCATAGATGTTACAATTTTCTCTGCACTAAGAAAATGATTAGTTGTACCACCTTTGAAAGCAGCTTCACTTGGAATGGCTGGTTCACTCTAGAGACAATCCTGCCAAGTAAGCATAATGGATCTAAGTATTCTCTCTTTATATTTGTAGATTCCTCTGCTTGGGTTGTACGGGTAGCAAATATGTAACGTGGTCAACATCAGAACGGCAGTTGGCATATTTTATGATTTATCTGTTAGGAATCAATCCTTACTTTACACCTTATTTTTTCCTGTTAAATTTATGAACAGAATTAATTGGCTCACCTGGAAATACCACCTGTAGTGTTCTAAAGTTTACTCTTATTGAATCAAATCCTTTAAACTCCATAAAACAAGGAAACATTTTTCTCTAATATCTCTCTTCTCTGTCTCTATGTTTCAGTCTCTCTCTACGTCTCTGTCTCTCTCTCCCACAAAGCTGTTAATAAATGGCTTTGGGGAAAACATAATGTTCATAATTTGATTTCTAGTGAGAACAGAATTTAGCTTTTGTGGAAGCTTTGTTGCAATTTAGATGCTGAATTCTCATTTTATTGGATATGCCACAAAACAGTTTACCAATCTGCTGTCACAGATACTTTTGTAGTAGTTTTAGTTTTGAGCATTTCTTTAATCATTTTGGCATAATTAGTCTGCATGACCATATCTCATTTTTTCAGGGTTCCCTGGACCAGGTTTTAGTGCATTTTATTATAAACCAAATCTCTTCTGGGTAAGCTTGGTGGTACTATACAAGTGTTATAACCACTACTGTATGAGATAATGCTTGCCTTCTTAAACAAATACTGTATGTTGAATTTATAGAGAAAAATGGTATTTTAATTAAGAAAAAGACAAAGGACTTCTTTGAGCCTGACTACAGAGTGAGTAGTAGGCATATACACTGTTGTTATATGTTTTATCTTTTTCATTCAGCTTCCTAGCTTTTACAAGATCACATTAACAGAAAAAAAAACCTCAGCAACTGAAAATATACTCTGAGCTTCATCCCTTTGTACGCAGTAGGAGCTACTCTTATCTATAAAAAAAAGTGTATTGTTCCAGTTCATGAATGCAGGAAAGCCTTAAATTTACAAAAATATGAATTACCAACAGTTGCGATCCTCTCCTCTTCCCATGCCACCCACAACACTCTGGCCTAGCAGTCTCTCTCCCTACTAAAACTTCGAGTGTTGCCTCTATGGGAGCAATTAAGATACCAAAAATGTAACAAAACAAAACAAAAACCTGAAGTTTTAGAACTCTGTGAATTTAGATTGAGGAAGTTAAGAATTTTGAAATCAGGTAAAATTTAAGTATTGAATCCTGACTAGGGGCTCACTCAGCTGGTTGGTCAAAATAATCCCTACCTCGTTTTTCACAAATGTTTTTACCTTACTTCTTTACACTGCTTTCGAATAACACACACACACACACACACACACACACACACACACACACACACACACTTTGGAATGCTGGAAGATAGTCCTCTCTGGGCCCTTCTTGTTCCTACCTGTATGTCTTCAGACAAACAGCAGCCTTGCTTTCTGCTTCCTATAAAAGTGTCCGTTACCAAAGCTCTAATTTCCTCAGCTAAGGCACAAAACTCTCTATGTGTTTGGTATCTATTTGTGACTACTAAGCCACCACCTGAGACGTGGGGACAGGGGGACCAATGTAATTCTGCTGATGCTCATGACTGGTATGTTGTGAACAATAAACTGTCTTATTTGATCCATTAAGTCTCACTGTCTACTTTCCACACTTACAGGGTAGTAGCTGGTTATACCCTGCCATCCTCTGTGAGCTCAGGATTCATTTCTAGCAATGAATAAAATAAGAACATTCTGGGTAGGAGTACTGATCTAGCAAACCTTCAGAAATTACATAAAATTATTTTCATCTTATTTCTTTACTTCTTTATTTACATAATCATGTATTTTCCCACCCAGAGGTACTGGATGTGTTGAGAAATTATACAGAGAAAGCAAGCTGGAACCCTGGAGATTTTCTTTCTCTCTTTTGATGTCACAAAGAAGAAATGAGAATAGCATGAGGACACAGTAAGCCTGGGACTCTGGGAAACAGGTTATGTGAAAAGATAACATATAAGGATGTGATGAGGGAAAGTATATGCTTCGCATATTTTAATTTTGGCCCAAGCCTGGACCTATACCTAGGAAAATATGAAAATGGCTGATTTTTCTTTCTCTTTCTTCTCTGTTCTTTTGTCAAACACTATTCCCAGAACAAAAATGATCATGTAGTTACTAAAATTACATGTCAAATGTAAGTGAAATATACCCAAATGTGAGTAAGTTTTGCCATTTCTAGTTCAACAAACCACACCAAACTCACCATTTTCTCTCACCTGGATGAATAAAACTACCTCATAACCATTTTCCTGTGTTCAGTCTTATCCCCTACCATACATTCATTACACTTGAGGCAGATTGACTTTTAGAAACAAAAATATGAATCTAACTTTATTACACTCCTGCTGTAAACTTTCCAATAGTTTTCCACTATGGTCAAGATTATATCCCAAATCCTTACTATAATCTTTGCCCACCATATTCTGGCCTTAGCAACATTTCAGACTTCACCTTCCACTACCCTCCCCTATGTTCACTAAGATCTCTGGCCTTCACCGTGTCCTTGGGACACACAAGCACTCCTTCCTCAGTCTTCCCTTTGGTTTTGTGTTATTATCTGCAACTCCTAAGAGAGAAGGTAAGGCAGCATCTCATCTTCTTTGATTATCAATGTTTCATTGGAGAGGAGGAAAATATAAAAAGACTGTCCAGAGACAAAACAAACAAACACAGTGAATAAGCACTAGCTGTGCGTGTATCTGTGTGAATGAGTCTGGTTGTTCTTCTCATTTTCCCTCTTTCCATCAAAACCTTTCTCCTATTTCATAGTTGTAGAGACTACTTTTAGGCAACCAACTTGAACAATGGAAATCTGAGTAAGGTAGAAGGGCCCACAGTGACCCCCCCCCCGGCTGAATACAAACAGGCCCATGAGGAGACCCACCTCAAAATATCCATAAGCTCTAGCTGACCAACGGGGTACTTACACCTGGACACAAGTACCAAAAAAAGAAAAATTCTGTATATTCCATACCTCTTCACCTTCCCCCTTTAACTATAGCTCCCCACAGCCTCGAGGCAGAGAGTATCTGCTTTGCTATCCTGCCTGACACTCCCTTGCAATGTATTCAATAAACCTCTATCTTTTTTGTTCTGCCTTAGGTGAATTCTTTCCCCGCCTGCACCACTGGGCTCCACCTGATCAGGTCATCCCATGTTTGGTGACCCCCCATCTGATCAGCAGACCCCACAATAGTGTCACTTATTTTTATGTTTAATGTATATGAAATATTCAGCATCAAATACTATGATCCAGGAGCTTCGAACTATATTGTCTGACCAAAAGCTAGAAATTAAAAATGGCTGATGAAAACTTAAGTTCTTTCCGTATTTTGGCCTTTGTGAACAATGGGGCAATAAACATGGGAGTATGGGAATGTGATATCTCTTTGATATTCTGCTTTCCTTCCCTTTGAATATACACCCATAAGTGAGATTGCTGGATCTTATGGTAGCAGATATTGGTCGAAGGGTTTAGACTTCCAGTTAGAAGATGAATAAGTTTGGGCACCTGGGCACCTGGGTGGCTCAGTCAGTTAAGCACCTGACTTTGGCTCCAGGTCATGATCTCAGGGTCCTGGGAACAAGTCCTGCATCAGGCTCCCTGCTCAGCGGGGACTCTGCTTCTCCCTCCACCCTTCCCCCTGCTCGTGATCTCTCTCTCTCTCTCTCTCTCAAATAAATAAATACAATCTTAAAAAAAAAAAAAAGATAAGTTCTGGGGATCTAAAATACAGCATTGTGATTATAGTTAACAATACTGTATTATAACCTGAAATTGCTAGGAAAGTTACTTTTAAATGTTCTCATCACAAAAAAAATAGTAATTTTGTAACACGATAGAGGTGTTAACTAATGCTGTGGTAGTAATCACACGGCAATAAATAATTGTATAAAATCAGTATGTTCTACAACTTAAACTTACACAATGTCACTTGTAATACATATCTTAATGAAGCTGGGAAAATTATATCTAAATTTTATCTCAATAAAGCTGGAAAAATGGTTGATGAAATAAGGTGTTAAGTTGTATGTTTTTAGCAAATTCTGGTTAGGCCCTCAACAAGGAGCATGATAAGGATACGCCAGCAATTTGAGCAGTCTAATCTTGAAATAAATAAAGCAGAAAATAGAAAGAAGCCTAAGAGAAAATCCTCAGTGCTTTATACTAGTCCATTGCTTTTATTCTCTAAGGTGAAAAGAAGCTGATACATTCAATTTTTTCAAATTTCAGTGTCAGTTAAGACAGAAGAGAAGTAGGAAGACCCTATGCATGCCTTGTCCCTCGAACACAGCTAGGTAAGTATCAAATCATTCTGAACACCCAAGAAATTAATCTGAGGACAAGACAAACTGCACAACTACAGAGAGAGAAGAGTCCACATGGTGGAAGGTAGAGGCTACAGAGATGTGATTTGGGGGAGAAAAGGATCATGGGTGCTATGGGGGGAAGGGAGTACTGATCACAGAGAGAGGAGAGAGAGACGGGGGATGGGGGAGCATACAGGGGATCGTGAAAGGAAAACAGTTCTCCAAAGCCCACAAGAGGGACTGATTATCCTGAGTTTTTACAAGCAGCAGAGCTCAAAGACGGAGTTTTCGAAGTCTGTGTTGTGGCTGGTGTTGAGCCTGGTGGGCACTGCAGTGCTCCTGTGGAGAAGGAAGGCGGAGGCCTGGGAGCAGACAGCACCATCTGATTCCGTGCGACACATGGGAAGAGAGAGATCATTCTCCCTTCTTGGAGTGTATCTGGGAGAGGTGGCATTGTCTCTCAAGGGACAAAAGAGCCAGAGAGTGCCACTGCACACCCCTACCCCTCAGAGATACCTGCTTAGAGCAGCTAACCTGGACGCAGGCTTTTTGCTGTGCTTTATTCTAAACTCCAAGCTCCTATGCGTGTGAGTGCCCTTCTGAGACAAACCAGCATCAGCCACAGCACAGCGAGACCCTCCCCCAGACAACCAGCACGGGTCCATACTGTGCTAGGGTCATAAAGTCTGGAGTTTTGAAACTCAGCTGGAGTGCCTAAATAAAACACAGGTGCACTGCACTGCTGGGTGGGCAGATAGCCGGACACAGACAGGGGGAAGACAGAGATCTGAGGGACACCTGGGACATACGAGGGGAGATTGTTTGCTCTTCTTGAGGACTTCACGGACAGCAGCAGGTGTGAAATTCCCTCTCTGCCCATCAGCACAGATGGACTTCAGTGAGCAGCACGGTGCCAACAGTGGAGGCCCGAGCTGCCTACACCAACTACCACCTCCAGTGCTCTGCAGTGCTTCTTTACTCGGGCAAGTGTGCCTGAGAACCACAGCAGCAAGCCCCACCCCCAGAAGACCAGCACAAACTCTCCCGCACCCACCAAGTCTACTGACCCTTAAGCTTCAGCTCTAGTGGAAATAAGAGTAGGAAATAAGAAGAAAAATAATAAAGATTGGAGCAGAAATAAATGATACAGAAACAAACAAGCAAAACCAGTAGAACAGATCAATGAAACCAGGAGCTGGTTCTTTGAAAGAATTAATAAAATTGATGAAACCCTAGCCAGACTTATCAAAAAGAAAAGAGAAAGGGCCCAAATAAATAAAATCACAAATGAGAGAGGAGAGATCACAACCAACACCACAGAAATACAAATAATTATAAGAGAATATTACGAGAAATTATATGCCAACAAATTGGGCAATCTGGAAAAAATGGATAAATGCCTAGAAACATATAAACTACCAAACTGAAATAGGAAGAAATAAAAAATTTGAACAGAAAAGAAATTGAATCAATAATCAAAAATCTTCCAACAAACAAAAAGTCCAGGGCCGGAGAGCTTCCCAAGGGAATTCTACCAAACAGTTAAAGCAGAGTTACTACCTATCCTTCTCAAACTGTTCCAAAAAATAGATAAGCAAGGAAAACTTCCAAACTCATTCTATGAGTCCATATTACCTTGATTCCAAAACCAGACCATGACCCCACTAAAAAACAGAATTACTGGCCAATATCCCTCACAAACACGGATGCAAAAATTCTCAGCAAAACATTAGCAAATCAAATCCAACAGTTCATATTCACCACAATCAAGTGGGATTTCTTCTTGGGCTGCAAATGTGGTTCAATATTTGCAAATCAATCAACATGGTACATCACATTAGAAGAAAGTATAAGACCCATATGATCCTCTCAATAGATTCAGAAAAAAGCATTTGAGAAAGTACAGCATACATTCCTGACAAAAACCCTCAACAAAGTAGGAATAGAGGGAACATATCTCAACATCGTAAAGGCCATATACAAAAGACCCACAGCTAATATCATCCTCAGTGGGGAAAAACTGAGATTTTTTTTCTGCTACAGTCAGGAACAAGACAGGGATGTCCACTCTCACCATTGGTGGTGGTGTTGGTGTTGTCAATGTTGTTGTTGTTGTCTTTAGATTTATTTATTTATTTTAGAGAGAGAGCTTAGAATCTCCAAAACAAAAAGTTTCATAAAATTCAGTGTTCTTGGAGAGCAGTATAAACTCCAAAGTATTTTTAACATGTCTGTAAGTCTAGATAGATAGATATTTTAAAGATTTATTTGAGAAAGAGAGAGAGAGAGGGCGCAAGAGAATATGTGTGTGGGAAAAGGGGCAGAGGGAGAGAAACCCAAGCAGACTCCCCACTGTGTGTGGAGGCTTTGATCCCACAAACCTAAGATCATGACCTGAGCTGAAATCAAGAGTTGGTTGCTTAACCAAATGACCCACCCAGGTACCCCTGTAAGTCTGTGTTTTTGATCGCCTTCAATTAAAATGAAAGTAAAGACAAAGTTATAAAACGACAAGAAAAAAAAATATTCTCTCTATAGTAAGCATCATGATTTTTCTACTCAAAATAATTTTTTTCTAGTGTCTTCTGAATTGTCACACCTAAGATAAATGGAAGTCAGAAAAACAGAATATTCAATAAAGAACTGCAAGATAAATATAACAAAACTTAACTCTGGAAAAGAGAGTACAAGTTTACCATTCTCAGAAGAAAACAAGACTCTAAAGTTTAGACAGGAGGTCTAAAAAGTTTTTGAAGAAACTATGGCATATTGATAGTTCTTCTGAGTGCAAAATTAAACACCATTAGAAAATCGATATTTGTTCATATAACAAGTGTGATGATAAAGACAACTTGTGATTCCAATTCCCATGTTATTCTAGTCCCTCACTCAGTTTCCATGGGCCCACTTATTGTGTTTAAATGCACACATATATACATGAAAAGAAGTCTCTTCATGGTAATCTTCACTTTTGTCATACTTGAAATACATAATGTATTATAAAGACAAATGATATGGCTATTGTTATGGTAAAAACAAATGCTCCTCTTGAGGACACAGTTCATTCTTTTTTTTATTTGAGTATAGCTGACACACAATATTTAGTTTGAGTGTACAACACAGAGATCTGACAAGTTTATAGTTATGCTATGTTCACCATAAGGGACATATATAGTCTTCTACATAAAGACAGTAGATAATTTTCTAGAAGTCACAAGATATGGTCTCTTCATAGAAGTAGTTTTATATGTATGCAAACTTTTATGAATATATTACTGCTCAGGGAGCAGAAAAACTTCATCCATTTGATCCATTATCCGTACAACTAAAATACCAAGCAACTGAAGAGGAAATACGATATATATATAGAATCACTGGATCTGTAACAATGTGATACTGCAGAGCTGTGGCCAGACCTCTGCATTTGTCAGTAAGGTGAATACAAGCTTTGAACTTCCACTGACATCCTGACACTTTTTTTTTTTCTTCCTCAGATAATTCTCTTGAGAAGAAAAGTAAAGAAAGAGAAAGAAGTGAGCAACATGGGGAAGGAGAGATGGCAGTTCCATTGGGACAAATCTGAGAAAATTTTACTGCCTGCCTCCAAGTCCAAGGGCATGCTTTTTAAAGGGCCTGCCCTAGGGAATGAGTGAGCAAAGTGTCCTGATGAGGATTTATCTGCAGGGTCTTGAAAAGGTCGAAACTATCTTGATGCTTTTGAGGATAGTCTTGAAAAGCTGGTTAGATTTGCAGTCAAATAATAATGAGACAAATCTTAGGTCTTCAAGTGCAAGACTGGGAAACAGGTGGCCATGTGTGTGAACAAAATAGTGGGCACTTGATTTAGGAAAAAAAAAAATCTTGCTGCTGAAAAATTCTCAGTGTCCAGGTATAGGGTATTACATTATATTCTTGATGTCATTTTTCATATGTAATTTGTTCTGTATGTTTTTGAAAAATTTAAGGGAGTTTGAATAAATTACACTACCAGAACTACCTACCAACTTTACGGTTCACTTATAAACATAATATGGAGTCTTCATGGTTGTGTAGGGAGAGTCGACCTTGCTAATAATCCCAGGTTTCCCCCACGTCTTTGGAGTTTTTGTCATTCTGAACAGTGACATACAGTGTCTCTGTTGCAGTTTTATGCCCTTGACTTTTATTATGCATGAGAATAAGAAACTTTTCATATGTTTAAGGAACACTTATGTTTTTCTATGAACTGTATTTTCATGACTTTTGTCCATTCTTCAGTTGGATTTGGGGCATTTATTTTTTCCTTCATCTTTCCCACCTTCCATGTAAGGGAGGTTGTATTAGCTTGTTAGGGCTACCATAACAAATTATCATACACTGGGTAACTTAAACAACAGAAATTTTTCTAACTGTTCTGGAGACTAGAAGTCCAAGGTCAAGTTTTGGTAAATTTAGTTTCTCCCTGGGCCTCTATCCTTGGTTTGCAGACCATTGCCTTTTCCCTATGTCTTCACAGGGACTTTTTCCTGTGTGTGGGCATCCCTGGTATCTCTCTGTATGTCCTACTCTAGTCTTAGACGGAAATCAATCAGATCTACACGAATGGCTTCATTCAACTTAACTACCTCCTTAAAACTCTATGTCCAAATAATAATAATAATAATAATCATATTCTCAAGTACTAGGGGTTATGTCTTAACATATGAATTTTGAGGGGACACAATTCATCCTATAACATAGATTAATCTTTTATCTTGATAAAGCCATTTCACAATAAATATGTATCTCTGATATTGCTTATGCTCCCCCCACAAGTATTTCCTTCATGTTATATTTTTTGTTTTTTGATTTTTAATTCAATTCTATCAAGATACTTTACTATAGCTTTTGCATTTTGAGTGATAAATTTCTCCTACTCCAATATCTTAAATGAATTTACCCATATTCAATTTTGTTTTATTCTAATTTTATTATTTACTTTTAAATATTCAATTCTTTTGGTGATTATCTTGGTGTATGGTGTGACACAGATCCAATATTTTTCAATGACTATTAGTTCTGCCGACATATTTAAGTTGATCGTCATCTCAGTGATCCAAATGCCAAAAAAAAATTAAATCTCAATGGTTATTTTTCCTCTTTCTGGACTTTGTATTCTATTTTATTAGTCTGTCTACTCATGTACCAGTATTATAGGAGTGATTTCTAGAAATGTTTGTCTCACAATCAGAAACTGAGAAACTAGCATGAGCCTTTCATGATGTCATTTTTTACTACATCCTCAATATGACTGTATGCCGTTGTTTCTGGTATTTCATATACCAGCAATGAGCACATGTTTGCATTCCCCTGAATGTTATGCCTTTTTATATCCTTGTGTATATCTGTTTATGTTGTTTCTTTTCTGCCATTCTTGTACTAGCAAGCTCCTCTTTCATGGCTCAAGTGTTACCTCTGGGACATTCTCCATGTGAGTGGCACTTCCTCATGTACTTTGTGCCCACTCTCCCCCATGTATAGCTGGCTATGAAGTATAGTGTTTGTTCACATGTGGTCAGTCCATTGCACAGGAATCATATGTGATTTGTTCTCATTTCCCCAGTGCCTAAACCATTGCCTATCTGGAGGAAACAATCAGCATATATTTGCTCAATGAATGAAATAAATGATCTGTGAAATATTTTTTTTTTTTAGATTTGTCAGTGTTAAATGAGAACATTAATGACTATCTTCAGGATCAGGAGTCCTATGGTAGCAAGCATTTTGAACTTTAAATTTTTGAGATCTATTCAAAATCCAAGGATTCTATAAACTTCATCCTTGTTCCTAGCTGGCTCAATAACCCTCAGTTTTGCTGGGTCTGAGTGGGGTTAAGCCCAAGTAGGACCTTCCAGATGTGCCCTAAGGCTGAAGGTGATTATTCACCCTGCTCTTCCTTTCTTGGCAAAAAGAATTCTTTCTAGCTAGGAAGTTTCTTCCTGGCATTGAACAATGGGTCGATGCAGGCAAAATGAAGTTCTTTTTCTTCTCTTCTTGTGCAACTATTCTCAAATTTTTGTTCCATGGTGATGCTAAAACTTCTAAGTAGACTCTAGAGGTCTCCTAGAGCTAGTTTTATTCATGGATAGCTGTCCAATCATTGATCTTTGTGGAGGGATGGGAAAGCTGGATTCTCTTACATTGCCATGTTTTCTATGATCTCAATTTTAGGTTTTCTAAAATATATTAATTTATATGTATACTTCAAAGTAAATTACATAAAGTTATTTTGCTCTCTCCTGCTATAAGAAATTTTCTACTTATCTCAATATTAATTAATAAAAATATTTGTGAATATTTCTAATTAAATATTTTATTACAATGATAGCTTTTTGTAAACATAAAATATACCTCAGATAGATACCTCAGAAGATGTCATGTGTTTGAATATTTTAACTGACATTTTTTGAGGCATGGTTGTAAGTTTATGAGTTCATTTTTCCCAGTATAAACACATAAAGTAATTGTTGGCTTTATATTTCATATTTACATATTATATTTATTTATAATCTATATAATTCATCAGAATTATAATTTCAATCTTTATTTCAACCCAATAAATTACTTGATTATAAGACATCTCTAACATGAGAATGAATCTTTTGCTTTAATAATTTAATTAGAAACTGTATCATATATAACTGAAATATATTAAATGAGCAGAAAGATAGAAATTTCATCAATTTAATTTTGTAATTTATCTGTTGATTTAGGTTTATAAATATACATAATGATCGTATGTAACAAGTGCATCTTATATTTTTCTGTGCTACAGTGCATTAAAAATAATGGATATATCTTCATAGATACTATGTGGATGACTATAGCATGACCAGGAAATTTTAAAGAAATCTTAGCTAAGGGGAAACAAAGCCATATTAATTTATATTACAAAATTTAAAAATGCTGAAGAAATAATGCATCTTCCTCTCAAAAACATCCATTTATAATTACAATACATTTTTTGGAAAGTTTTTTAACCTCACAAATCAAGTTTTAAGAATAATTAGTTATCTACCAATGAATTAGAATTTTAAAATATGTGCATTATAAACTTTTGTTTTAGATACAATTATGCAGGTTTAGAAATAAACAACAACGCCAAGAAACTGATGTGGGAGATTAAAGAGAATTAACAAGCAAGACCTATTTCCATTGCACAAAAAGAAAAACTAGGAAACTAATCGACTTTTTCACTGTTGAACAGAAAGCGTGTCACATTTTCTAAAGCTCTTTGCTACATTTGGTACAGTAATCTCCATCAAGGGGCAAATTGGCTTTCCTTTTACAGACCATTACCAGCCACAATTCAGCCAATGGGACTTGAGAGAAAATACTTCCAGAATAGTTTCTGAATTCTGACTTTGATTTGTGATGATGTTATAAAAGATCTGAGCAAAAAAGTTACCAGATAAATAGTGCTTCCTTATCTGTGCTTCATCTTTATTTATTCTGGTAATTTTTAAAAATCTGAATAAATGAAGTCATTACTTTAGGAAAAATATTTATTTTTAAAGAAATGAAGACATACTTCACTTTTTTCCCATGCAAAAATAATCTCAAAATAGGGTTTTGGGTTTTTTTTAAACATGATTATTGGGAAAATAACTCCCAGAATTAAAATTAATTTGAAAATGAATTGCCCTTAGAATATAAAAATCAGTTTCATTTTGAAATAAAAGCTTTCAGTAAATTTTACTTTCTGAATGCTGATTTTACTTTCTAAAATTTAGCTTTCTGAAGGAAATAAGCAATGTAAGTACAAAACTACATTAGGATCATTCTGTATTTATAATACCTTATTAATATGTTTTTGATAATTATTTATGTAAGGAAATAGAAAGTTATTTAAAGTATCAGTTTATTTGTCAATGACTCCTGAATTTATGTCTCCAGCCTTGATATTTCCATTGTGCATCAAACTCATATTTCAAACTGCTTACTTGGTAACACAGTTTGGATGTCCACAGATAGAATTTAACATGACTATGACAGTAGCCTTCATCTCCCCAATACACTCATTCTCAAACATACAACCAGAATAGGTCCCTCAGTTTGTTTGTTTTTTTTTTTTAATCTGCTTGCTAAAGTTCAAAACTTAGGACTCATTTCTTGTCCTTTTCCACAATGGCTACAACAAATCCATTACACAGTCCTTTTAATATCCCAATGTCATTAAATCTTCTGAATCTCCACTATAAACCCACACCAGGCCACTATTACTTATCTGAATCATTATAATTATCTCAAGAGTTTCCTTATTCCAAATTCTTTCTCCAAAAATAAGTCTATTTTTATCCAGTTGTAGTGATCAAAAAATAAAAATTGGTCTATGATAGTCCCAAGATGAAAACTTCCACATCTCTTCCCATTGCTTTTTAAAAAACAGCCATACTCTTACTGCCTATTTTTCTTAACTTACCTCTATCCCTCATTCACTAAGTTACAGTCAGATTGCCCTTCTCCTCCAACACACCAAAACTGTTCTCACATTTGCTCATGTACACATGCTTTGACTCTGCCCAAACCTAGGTGACTAGAGATGCTCACTGTTCAAATGTCATTTTCTCAGTGAAGGCTTTAAGGACCACCCAATCTAAATCAATCTTTCCTGCGGGTCACACACATCAATCATACTTCAATTTCCTTCATAGCATGTTTCAGAATCTGAAATACAAAAATATTTTTAATGGACTTGTATATGTCTACTCTTTCCTCAAGACAAGGTGCAAAAGATCAGTCTGACATATACCAAGTGTAGAAATATTAGCTGTTATACAAAAGGCATTCCTTATTTTTCAAATAAATTAATGAGTATTTAGTGAGTACTTGCTCAATATGTATATAATATCAGGTATATGAAGCTACAGAAGTAGAGAACTTGTTTAAAATTTTTTTAAAATCAAGTTGATAAATAACACTAAAGTTAAACAAAAAAAGTAGAAACCATTACATTAGATATAAATAATTTATCAATCCAGATGTGGTATGATTATAAAATTGAAGTGTTTGAAACTGAACTCAACCAATAGTGAAAAGGAGAGATTAGAATATTCTTAATAAGAAAGTTGTGCACTCAACCCCCAACTTATCAAGTTGTATACATCAAATAGGTACCGCTTTTTACATGCCAATCATATCTGGATAAAGTGGCTTAAAAGACAAAATCAAAGTTATGCAGTCAAGAATGCATACAAAATAAAGAGAATTTTAAGGGAAAAATAAGGAACTTAGAAACGAATTAAAGGTTTTTCACGGAGAAGGATAAGTGAAAAATTAGCCCATTTTTGGGTGACAGATAAATGGTGGTTTCATAGATAGTAACAGAGAAATTGGGAAGGAATTATCCATGGATAATCCTTAAACCTAATTTTAGCAGTTGGTATCAACTAACTCTCTTATCAACCTTCTGAGAGTAAAACCATTGAAGAGATTTGAGTTTCACATACTTTCTCCCTTACCAAGTATTTCTCGAGTGATAACAATCAGTGAAAGATATATTGTATGGGAAAGGCACATAATCCAAGTTTTATTCTCTCTAGCCAGACATTTTCTTGCAGGTGGGTAGTCTACAAGGTCAGTTACTGCAGGTGACCTGTCATTGTCTAAATGCAAAGTTTCAAAGACAGGTTTAAAGCTTTTGTAAATGTCACTTGCCCAGTGTAGAAATAAAAAAAAATAAAGTAAGAGACAGATTACTGAAAAAGATTGAAAGCCATTATTGTTCTTTAAAATTTTTATTTTGACAAAATATCCAACACAGGAAGGTTACAGGAATAATACAAAGAATCCTAACTTCCATTTCACTCAACTTCCCCAAATGTCAACCTTTTACCACTTTTGTTTTATCAAGTTTTTGCATATTTTTTATAATACTTTAGATTAGAAAACATCACCTCACGTTATCTCTAAATCTTCAGCGTGTATTTCCTAAATAAAAATCTTTCCTTACATAACCACAGAAAAGTTATACAAACACTATTGTCTACAGCATTTATTCAGATTTCCATTTTCTTAGTAATATTACAGTAAAAGAAAATCCTGGCTCGTGCTGCTTCTGAACAGTCTCCTTTAATAAGGAACAATTTCTCAGTTTTGCTTCTTCTTTTATGGCATATAATTTTGAAGACTACAGTAGAAATTATTTTGTAGAATGCTGATCAATGTGGGTTTGTCTGATGTTTCCCCATGATTAAATTTATGTTATACATTTAATAGCAGGAATGTCACAGAAGTGATGCTGTGTCCTCAGTGAATTAGATCAGAAGGCACATTATGTCAATTTGTCCCTTGTAATTAATATAAGTTGGTATGCTGAGACCATGTAAATAACCCATTACTTAACAAACTATTACCCAATAGTTTTATCATCAATTGTTAGTTTTGCTTAAATCAATTATTATGGTTTTTGCCAGTCAGATTACAAGGTCACCGTATCTTCCAAATTTATACATCGAGTTTATAATGCAAGATAGAGCATTACCTTCTCTTTTACGTGTTTATATCAAATGTGTATTCACTGATTCTTATTCTGTTCAGTGGGTTTTAGTACATACCATGTAGTATGGGTTGTAGCCGAAAATAAATTTGTTGTTAAGCCACCCAGTCTATGGTATGGTATTTTGTTTTGGAAGCTTGAGCTGATTCTTATAATTTCTATAGTTACTCCAATAGAAGTTAGGATTATTTTTTAAAATACTGATACTAGGGCTTGCAGATTTTTAGATGGCCTACCTACTGGACTACTCTGTGGCTGACTCTAATGCCAAGCATACCATTGATTTATTTCATACTTCATACTTGTTTCAAGTATATATTCCCAGGGGCTGACATAACATGTTTTTAGCTTCTCTGGGATATTTGACTGAGTTTACATACTTACTTTCCCTCTTAGAAAAGAGCAAGGTCTATGTCACTCCTCACCTTGCACATGATTTATCCCTCCTTTAGGAAGCAGATTATAGTGAATCTTTCCCTACCAATCCAAACTATAACTATTCTTATTCTCCTAGAAAAACTAGAAGTCACATTGTTTCAATTATTTGCTCAAAGTGAAATAGTTATTAAGTGAAGAAAAGTAGATTGAACCAAAGTATTATCTGACATTAAGTCCCATGTATTTTTCTTATACCACATTGCCCTTCAAAGAATGTTGTTATTTGGGGGAAAATTCTATCTTGTCTTCGATTTTACTTTTACCCAAGACAAGTTTAATTAAAAAGAATATCCATGTTTTCCTTGTTTAAAAAAATTCAGGAAAACAATAAAGGTATATAAATCTAATACACTATTTTCAAATATTTTAATTTTTTCCCCTCACCTGTTATTCTGTTACTTGCTTTGTGTTTTCATGTTTTGCCTAATATAATTGTGACCCTGAATTCTCTTTAGAAATGTAAGGTCAAATATCCTTTATAATTGTAGGATTTTTAGCTTTCTGTAATATACAGAAGAATGATCCTCTTACAACGTCATTGTGCTGTTGCTGTAGATACACATCCAGACATTCCTTACTCTAAAATACTTCTCTTTTCCAGCAGTACTTCGTACATCGGTGTTATTTTGAATTGAGAGAAGTTAAGTATCTAAAGATTACTGCAAGAATATAGCCTCTGATGACCTTAAAAATACTGAATATTAGAGTCTAAATACACAAGAAACTATAATCCCTAAATAGCTGGAGACAGTGAAAAGAGACATCAAGTAGGATTTCATGGAGGATCTGATGAAACTTCAGGTGGGTAAAGTAAAATTTAAAAGATTCTTAATAAATTCATTAAGGGTACACTGATGGGCTCTTTAAGGCAGTGTTTCCTTAACACGTAGGGGTTCATAATCTGTGTGGTTCACTATGGTTAAGAGTGGAGCCATGTATCAAGAGATGACTGTTTCAGGAGCTTGCTGCCCCAGACTTCATTCAGCAACTCCAGGCTGTGCTAAACCACACCAATAACTGAGGCAATCAATAACACTGTCATGACTGTAACCCATTCCTACCTCTAGTGGGGCTTTACAGCCTTAATATCAAAAAGTCAGGGGTGGGATGCCTGGGTGGCTCAGTTGCTTAAGTGTCTGCCTTTGACTCAGGTCATGATCCCAGGGTCCTGGGATTGAGTCCCGCATCAGGCTCCTTGCTCAGCAGGGAGTCTGCTTCTCCCTCTACCCTGACCCCTGCTTGTGCTCTCTCTCTCTCCTCCCCAAATAAATAAATAAAATCTTTAAAAATAAACAAACAAACAAAAATAAATAAATAAATAAATAAAATCTTAAAAAAAAGTCAGGGGTGACTTAATCATATATATAATGTATATTTTTAAATATATAAAATATATATAAAATGTATAAAACATATACACATATGCACACATATATAAAATACATATAATTATATATACTTCATAAAAAAGGCTGATAGCTATCATATTCACAAAGGATTTACTACACGATAAAGGATTTTATGGCAGACTCCACTATTTGTTCATACCATAGTGTGTCTCCTACTTTCATAGTTAATAAAAACTTGATGTTATTTATATATGTGACAGAAATGTATACATAGGGAAAACCAATCATAGCTGCAGTTTTTCTAATCAAGAATTGCTGCTGGGTAAGAAGTAAAGCCTGGGGTGGCAGAAACTGTCTTGTGATCATGAATATACAAATCTGAGGATAAAAGCCAATATATAGGAAATGACAGAGCAGAAAAATGGAGAGCATAAAGGTCTTGATGTTACCCTGTGGAACCCGATACAGCATACCTTCAGACTTCCTGTTATACAAAATAATATACTTCTATTGATAAAGCTACTTATGCGATACTTCGTATTTTCACAAAATCAAATCAAATCAAATGATATCCACAAGTACAAAATTAAATGCATAGATGTTTTAGAAAAATAACATAAATAATATAAATACATTAACAAATCCTGGCTGATTACTGATCTAAATTATAGGACTAAAAGATCTATGACAAGTAAGTAGTCTAAGAACTAAACAAGTAACCTAAAACAATCCTAAAGAACAGGGTAAAAAAGATTATTTAATTATTAAAAATTTCAATGTAAATTTGAGTAAGACTAAAATATATGTCATAAGAGGAGAATAAAAAGTAGAAACATCATTTTTATTCAATATGGTCAGCCGTACAAGAAACACCTTGGCACGAAACAGCTAGATACTGGATAAATTTCAATAAACATAATTTTTAATTGCATAGCAGAGCCCACAAGAAGAAAAGAAAAGAAAAAAAAAAGGAAAAGGAAATCTAGGGTCTTCAATACACAGGCAACAGAACACCAGAATAATAAGAAAACTAAGCATTGAAAACATACTAGACAAAACAAAAACTAGACTCTTGCTTGGCATGTGTCATAGAGAAAAACAGAAACATGAGTTTTTGCATCTGTGATGAGGATAAAAGACAGGTTTTGTGTCTTCACTAGATGTGAGACTGGAACTGAGAATATCACATGAAGCCCCAGGCAAAGGAATAGATTATATACAGTTTCCATGACCTCAGCCGTGGCTCTTGGCAGGTGAAAACATCTTCCATGATAAACAGACGCAGTTTTAAAAGCACATATTACTCATATGGTCTGGAATATCCAAAGTTTAAAGTTAAACTGAAGCAGTTGCCAGTAGGAAAGTCCCTGGCTTAAGCAAAATCAAGTGCTCCTTGGAGAAAAGCAACTCAACAAGGCCCATTAGCATTCCCCTAAATTTACCACAGCCAAACAGCACAGATTCAAAATTCAAGAAAACTTCACTGAAACGAGTAAAGTCTGAGGATCTAATGTTTAACATGGTGACTACAACTGATAACACTGTATTGTATGATTATTTTTTAAAGATTATTTATTTGAGAGACAGCATGTGCATGCAAGAATAAGGAGAGGCGCAGAGGAAAAGAATGTCAACCAGACTCCCTGCTGAGTGTGGAACCAGACTTGGGGCTCCATCTCATGACTCTGAGATAGCGACCTGAGCTAAAATCAAGACTCGATTCCTTAACAGACTGAGCCACCCAGGTGCCCCTGTATTGTACAACTGAAATTTACTAAGAGAGTAGAACTTAAGTGATCTCCTACACAAGAGGAAATATGTGAGATGACAGATGCATTAACATAATGAGGGGAATCTTTGTACAATGTATATCAAATCACCACACTGTACACCTTAAATATATTACAATTTGTCAATTATACCTGAAAAAAAAGCTATTTAAAAAAAAAGAATAAAAGCACAATTTGCCAGAAAATTAAAAGAAAATTTCCGTGAAGAGACTGCTGGTAGTGACAGTCAACAGAATTTAAAATCCAGTGACTTGGAATTCACATTTGCCTTATGAAATATGGATGTAAAAATCAACATTTAAAGTAATAAATTAAATTGAAAACTAAACAAGTAACTACTACATCTAACCATTCAGGTGTGATAAAGGAACAAAAAAGATTTTGAAAGGAATATACATGAATGCATATGTATATGTCGATTGCTGAAGTCACAGACCAAGTAATTAGTGAATAGAGAATGGAAGTTAGATCAGAAAATGTTGGGTATAATATAAATAAAAGGAGATTATGACTCATGGGTTTTGAGAAAAGAGATTAGAATTAAAATTCCTACTAAGCCTAAATTAATTTCCAAAAAGGAAAGAGACATAGAATAAAGGAGAAGCAAAATTTGAACACATAATGATTGGGATTTGTCCAGAATTGTTCTATCACGTGATTCAGTCACATTCAAAATGAAGGAAAACAAATACCAAGCAAAAAGATAGAAAAATATACCCCGTCGCATCACAGTGAAACTATAGAATAAAATTCCGAAAGATGAGCTCTTAAAAGTGACTAGAGAGAAAGGGAAGATTGCCTACAACAAAATGACAATTAGACTTATTAACAGCAGTTAATAGTCTAATAAAATTACAGAGAGAGTGAAATATCTTCAAAGTGGTGACAGTAAATAACGGTCAATATAAGTTATCAATCTAAAATGGAACAAAATCAAGGCATTTCTGTACAAACAAAATCTGAGAGTTTCACTGAGGAATCTTCAAATAGATTCATTCCATGAAGAAAAATTATTCTGTAAGAAAGGATTATGATATAGCTTTATGAAGGTTAAAAAACAAGTTAGTATAAATGTTGATGAATACAACTATTTGCTCATAAAACAATAATTATGTTGCTGATTCAGTTGTCTACTGATGCATGAGATCACCTTAAAACTTAAAGACTTAAATAAACTGACAAATTTTTGATCTGGATAATTCTGCAATTGGACCTGGGCACAAATGGCTATTCTGTTCCCTCTGCTGTCTGATAGGGATGGGATGTTCAAGATGGCTTCTTCTTCATGTTTGGAGCCTCACCTGAGAGAGCTGCAATAGCTGGGGGCTGACAGAACACCTTTTATTTTTTCTATGTGGATGCTACATCAGAGTTGCTGGACATCTCTACGTAGTGGTTTAGAGGTCTAAAAGAGCATTTGGAGGGCAAGTCCAAATACACAAGCAGTGATCAGATTTCTGTTTGTACCAAGCTTCCTGATGCCATTGGTCAAACTACATCACATGGCCAAGCTGAACTGACCCAAGAATGCATATACTAAAATATATGGTTTATGAGGGCCACTAATGTAATTGTCTGCTACTGTTGCCTACTTGTAGAGTTAAAAAAAAAGTAATTAGATTTATGACAACAATAATAAAAAATAATGGATAGTATGCAAAAATTAACAGTCATAAACTGTTTTACTTCATATAAATACACACACACACACACGTCTAGTTTCAAGAATTTCCAAGAGATCATCCTACATAGTGCCTCACTTGAGATTATGCAATAAATTGACTCTATGAACTTGCTGCCTATTCATTAATTAAATTATAACAAATAATTTAACAATAAATAACCATAATTTAGTAAATAAAATAAGTAAATGAATAATAGTTAAATAAAACTAGTAATTGTAAGTGATTATCTAATAACACAATTAGTAAAATTGTATTCAGTGCAGAATTATATGTTATGGATATGAATATAAATTTTGATTATATCATTTTTAAAAATTTATTTATTTACTTATTTAACAGAGAGAGAATGAACTAGCAAGAGAGCACAAGCAGGGGTAGCAGGAGAGGGAGAAACAGACTCCCTGCTGAGCAGGGAGCCTGCTATTGCTACGGGGCTCAATCCTGGGTCCAGGATCATGACCTGAGCTGAAGGCAGACACCTAACCCACTGAATCACCCAGGCGCCCCTTGACTATATGATTTAAAAGCGATGTCTCCTTGGATAATTTACATAACCTTTCTTAGACTCAATGTTTGTATAATGGAAAACATAGTATATTGTGTAAAAACACTATTGCATAGATTATAATCAAGGTTTCAAGTGTTCAGACTTCCTAATAGATTTTCTCATGTAATCTTGAAGATACATAGCTTGTACACAGTGGAACAAGTAGAGAAGGAACAGGAGTAAGAGAAAAAGAAAAAAAACTGTTTCTAAGATCAGTACGTACGATGCATTTTTTTATGCCTTTTTCTTAGGTTTTCATATACCTCCATTATCCTGTATTCAACAGACATACACATAATTAAATACACCATATACTTAACCTACATTTGTTCTTAAAGTAAAATTAACATCCATCTTGACAAACAAAACAGAAATGAAACATTATGAAGGAAAATTGCTGAATTTGGATTTTTTTTTAACCAATTTCATCCTGCTCTAAACTCATGAGAAGGTGTGAGAAGACACACACTACAAAAAAGCAAGATAAATAGTATTGAGCTATGTACTCTTACTGTGGTATGACTTCATAGTCTTAGACACCTAGTTATCCAAAAATTTTAAAAAATTATCCCTTAAATTCACATTCACTAATTTTACTCAATGTTACTTAGAGCTTAGATTATTTTATTGCAGTATGGAGCTTCGATATTATCAAACAACTTCACAAGATTTGAATGTATTATAGTGTAAATAAGAGAACACATTGTTTATTTTAAAATTTTATGGACATATGTTGTAATTTGTTTTCTGTTGCTGTTTTTTCTTCTCATTCCTCTGCCATTTGGCCTAAGTTACAAACAAAATAACAAAACTCAAAATAACTTTACCCACAATATCTAAAAATGTATTTTCAAGAGAAAAATGATAGAGCCAGGTGGTGAGTGGGTCTTGGAATATTTTCTTCTATCATATGAACAATTATTATATTTTGGAAGTAGTTAAGATTTTTAGAGCATAAAATACGACCCCACCAATGACTTCACTCTAGATATGGAAAACATGCAAAATTAGAGAGAAAAAAACCCAGATAAACAAATGTGTCTCCTAACTTACGTATATAATCATAACATATTGCTTCAATATATTATCATTATAATATGACAATGATAATTTCATGAATAATCATCAGGTTTCAGCACTGTTATTAATTCTTTTATTTTGTATATTATTTAGAATTCCCAACAATGCTATGAAGTAGGTATTCGTTTTCTCTCAGTTTTAGCAAAAGAAACAAGTACCTAGAAAGTTGAGTCACTTTCTCCAGTTAGTTGAACTATTTAGTAGGGTGGCTGTCAATAGGGGTTGCAGTAATATACCAAGTAAGAGGATTAGAAATGGCATTGTTATGGTTGGTAAGTACATTTATAGGAAGAGCCCCACTAGTGGCTAAGGTGAAGGAAGTAAGCTATAGCTGACAGGATTGAGGACTAAAACATGAGAAGGGGCAAGATCTGTGCTAAGGAATTATAACTCATGCCTCATGTGAACCAAAACAATACCCAAGAGAGCTAAACAAGTGCATACTGGCATCTGATATAATGGGTAAGGGGAGGTATCTACATGTGTAGCGTATGTAGTAAAAGAGAATCAGTGGGCATCACAACAAATAGAAAACATTAGATAAATACTTTTTGGTCTTTAGACTAATTTTTAAATTTTTTTTAGTAGGTTCCACACCCAGCATGGAACCCAACAGAAGGATAGAGGGATTAAACTCATGACCCTGAGATCAAGACCTGAGATGGAGATTCAGATGCTTAACTGACTGAGCCACCCAGGCACCCCTAGACTAATTTCTAAACATACTAATTGTAGGTTAGGCAGCCTTTACAAGATGACTTCAAGAAGGAGATGAGGCTGGGGATGCCTGGGTCGCTCAGTTGGTTGAGTGTCTAACTCTTGATTTTGGCTCAGGTCATGATCTCAGGTTGTGAAATCAAGCCCTGCGTTGGGCTCCATGCTCAGTGTGGAGTCTGCCTGAGATTCTCTCTCTCCCTCTCCCTCTGCCCCTACCCCTACTCACACTCTTAAAATACATACATACATACAACTTAAAAAAAAAAAAAGTAGTTGAGACTAAATGTGGAGGTAGAAAGTAGTACTAAGTATATCTAGGTGACCTGGTAAAGAAAAATAAAACTGATAATGCATTTATGTGTACTGAAACAAGGTGAAGAAAAGTATTCTCAAAACAAAACTATCAATACCCTAGTAAGAAATGTGCCTCACAGACTATGTGAAAACAATCAAATTATGAATAACATTTATCCAGTGTTTTAGTTTTCAAAGTAGATTAACTGTATCAATTATAAAGATGGTGCAGGAATTTTACAATATTGTAATCAATTATACAATACAAATTATTACAAAAAAGGGAATGGTAGAGGGAGTTCCTGGAGCAAAGATTAAATAAACAAACTATATACACACACATCAAAGATTCAGAATATCCAAGTACTATTGAATTAACATTATAGTACAACTACTGTAAGCAAGTACAATGGGTGACATGACGGACGAGTTAGATCCAATTTATGAAAGATTTTTACGTAATTATCTCCTCTTGATCTAACCAGGCTGGATACCAGGACTTTGATGTTACTAGGTTGGATCTGTCTGGTTAACAACTGTTTTTAATGTCTGAAGGAAGTCTTTTCATTTATGTAATCACAGTTTAGATAATTTGGGTCAATCTTCCCGCCCCTAAAGAATATCAAGAAAATAAAAAAAAAAATGTATCTAAAACAATTTCATTGATGACAAAACTAAGAGGCAGTGATCTAAAAAAAAGTCCAAAAAAGAAAAATTCAGAGAAATGAGGTTATTATTTGGGGCTGTCTTCCACTTACAGGATTTGGCCATCCATGAAGAGACAGCTAGAAAGTTGTGAATTTGAGGAGAGTTTTTGTCCGACTCATGAAGTAAAAACCAAAAAATGGAGTCTTAGAAATTTTGGCCAAACTAGAATTTTATATCTACCAAAGGGGGAGCAGGATAGGGTTTGAAGAGATAAATTAGAAATAAAGGTAAGTTTGAAACAAAGACATTTTTTAAAAAACAACTGAAAGATTTTGTCATATGCAGGACTGAACTGAAGAAGACACTAGAGAATATTATTCTTCAGACAAAAGACACTGATCTGAGATGGAAGCTTGTAGATATGGCAGGAAGGAATCAAAAAGAGTGAAAATAAAGATGAAAATGTGAGGGGAAATCTATATAAATATTACTGGCATAAAAATAGTAACATCATCTTTGGTTTAAATAAACATGATTGAAATTGAAAAAAGGCATCTCAGGAGGGAGGATTCATATTATGTATTCTAAGGTCCTGAACTGAACATGAGGATAACTGCAAGTTTGAATTAATATTACTGATTAACCAGGAATGCATGGTATGATTTCAATTGCAGCCAGTAATAGTATGTTAAATTATGATATAACTACAAAGTCAATCATAGAAAAAAGGGAATAATTAAAACTGAAAACTAGTCAATCCAAAAGAAGGCAACAGAGATACACTCATTTTCTATTGCTACATAACATTATCATAAACTTAGTTTAAAACAACACTATTTTATTATCCCAGTTTCCACAGTACAGAAGTCTGACATGTTTTAGCTGGGTCCTCTGCTTAGGGTCTTATAAGGCTGAAATCAAGCAACAGAACAAAGACAATAAGGAAGGAAAAGTAAGATGGTAGATTAAAGTCCAATTGTATCAGAAATTTTTAAGATGTTAAGTTGTCAAATGTAACCATGGATCACACAGAGAAAAAAGAATACACAAAATAAGATTTTATTTATTTATTTGACAGAGATAGAGACAGCCAGCGAGAGAGGGAACACAGACAGGGGGAGTGGGAGAGGAAGAAGCAGGCTCCCAGCAGAGGAGCCTGATGTGGGGCTCGATCCCATAACGCCGGGATCACGCCCTGAGCCGAAGGCAGATGCTTAACCACTGTGCCACCCAGGTGCCCCCAGAATATAGTCTTTTAAAGCACATATTAAACAACTACAAAAATAGAACATATCATATGCCATAAAGTAAGCTCCAAAAAATTTTGAATAGGTCATATAGTATGTTTTGTGAACATAGTACTCTTTTGCAAAATTATCATAAAACGATAAATGGAAAAATATATTACCTGACAGACAAGGAAGAAAATTATAAAAAATTAGAAAATATTTTGAAGTGCATGATAATGAAAGTAATGGTATCGAAAGAACTGACCACCTTCAGACATAAAATTACAGTGCTAAATGCAGGCATTAGAAAAGACTAAATGATGGAATTCAATGAACTACACATCCATTTCAAGACAGTATTTCAAAAAAGCCAATTAACTCAAAGGATGTGGTAGAAATTAATAAAAAGCAAAAATTAATACAATGAAAACATCATAAATGATTCAACCACACCAAAATTAAATGCATTGAGAAGAATGATTAATTGATAAATCACTGTCAAGGAAGCTTTTTAAAAAATGAGAGAGAGAACATAAATAACCAGGATCGGGGGAAAAATATTCTTTTTTTGATATGGTATAAAGTGCTTGAAGAGGATACCAGAAAGTCTGGTTACAGCCAGATAATTCAGGTTCCTTCAGGTTAAGAAATTTGGGATTTGGGGGGAAAAAAATGAAAGAACCTTACCGAACTGATAGTAGGAATGGTGAAGAGAAACAAGTTCAGAATTATTAAAAATAAAAATTTGTATCTATGAAAGACTTGGCAGAGTCTCTAATGGTAAGGTTATGAAGAAGTAAAGAATAGCTTGGAAGCTTCAAACGTTATTAACAGGATGGTTAAAAGGTTATTAACTGAAAAGATTATTTGCAATAAAGGGAGACAGAAAAAAGCAAATAGAAAATGGGGGGGGGAGTGCATTTTGGAATATACAGAACTGAAGGTGTCTGGGGCCATTCATGTGGAGAGATCATGGAAGCAGCTGAAAATGTGATTTTTGAGCTCAGGAAATAATGTGCACCAGAATGCTGTCAAGTGACTTTAGAGATCTAAATAACAATTTCTGACTTTCTCTTGAGAGACATTAAATAGCAAGATTTTGTACAGCAAGTTTGAATAGCAAAGTGTCCCTTATTATCTGAGTCTATTTGGTTCCAGAGTATCAAACAGTGGGTACTAAGAGTACAAAATATGATAGTTACCAAGGGAGTACGTAAAATCCCCAGTAATCATGTGTGTGGTAATAAAATAATAGGGTTGAAGAAAAAAAATCTAGGGATTACTGGACTTATGTGACAAGCAACAGAAGAGGAGACTTTAAAAGAAAATGAGAATAAACTCTCTGAGGATTAGAGTGTGGGAGTGGAGGCAAAGAGAAAAGAGTAGAATGATCTAATGTATCAAGTTAACTGTCCATGTGTGAGAGGATAAGCCCAGGAACCAAAGTAGAATTGGCAGTGACAGATTTAGGACAATTTTAAGAAGTAATATAAAAAGTGAATGAAATATGAGGGAAAAAATGGGGAGAGGAGTTAAGAATTAATCCTAGACTTTTGGCTTGCATGATCACTGGATGGGTATGCCACCAACCAAGGGAAAAGCATATAGGTGATGAACAATTTTTAGGGGGAATGTGATGTGTTTTGCTTAGGATATGTATTTGGTTTGAAGGGCCAGGTATTTAAAATACAGGGTTTAATGGGGCGCCTGGGTGGTGCTGTCAGTTGAGCGTCCGACTCCTGGTTTTGACTCAGGTTGTGATTTCAGGTACTGGGATAGAGCCCCACCCTGGGCTCTGCACCCAGCATGCAATTGGCTTAAGAGTCTCTCTTCCTCTCCCTCTGGCACTCCCCCCTGCTCTCTTTCTCAAATAAATAAATCTTTAAAAAGAAAATAAAATACAGGGTTTTGGGTATTTAATGATGAAATTTGGGAGATTTGGGAGACTAGTCTGGGCTGGACTCTGCAGAAGGCCATTGTATTAGTCACAGATTGCTGGTGTACTGGTTTCCTAGGGTTGCAGTGACAATGAACATAAACTAGATATTTTATTATTTTATTTTAGTATATTTTTTACCAACTTCTTTTTTCTAAGTTTTTTATTTTATTTCTAGTATAGTTAATATACAGCGTTATATTACTTTCAGGTGTACAATACAGTAATTCAACAATTCTATATCCTGCTCAGTGCTCATCAGGTTAAGTATACTCCTAGTCCCCCTTCACCTCTTTCACCCATCCCCCTACCCACCTTCCCTCTTGTAACCATCAGTTTGTTCTCTATAGTTAAGAGTCTGTTTCTCGGTTTCTCTTTTTTTTTCCCTTTGTTCATTTGTTTTGTTTCTTAAATTCCACATATGATCACATGGTATTTGTCTTTCTCTGACAGACTTATTTAGCTTAGCATTATACTCTCTAGCTCCACCTATGTTGTTGCGAATGGCAAAATTTCATTCTTTTTATGGCTGAATAATATTCCTATATATATATATATATATATATATATATATATATATATATATATATGTATATATACACCACCTCTTCTTTATCAATTCGTCTATAGATGGACACGTGAGTTGCTTCCATAGTTTTGCTATTGTTGATAATGCTGCAATAAACATAGGAATGTATATATCTTTTCAAATTAGTGTTTTTGTTCTTTAGGTAAACAGCCAGTTGTGCAATTACTGGACTGTAGGGT
This sequence comes from Ursus americanus, assembly GCF_024610735.1. Classification (NCBI taxonomy): domain Eukaryota; kingdom Metazoa; phylum Chordata; class Mammalia; order Carnivora; family Ursidae; genus Ursus; species Ursus americanus. Next base: position 39,386,940 of record NC_142136.1, read on the forward strand.
AGTTCTATTTTTAACTTTTTGAAGAACCGCAAGAGTTTTCCACAGTGGCTGCAAAAATTTGCATTCCTACCTACAGTGCATGAGGATTCCTTTTTCTCCACATCCTCACCAACACTTGTTTCTTGTGTTTTTGATTTTAGACATTCTGACAGGTATGAGGTGATAATGGATTGTGGTTTTGATTTGTATTTCCCTGATGATGAGTGATGCTGAGCACCTTTTCATGTGTCTGTTGGCCGTCTGTACGTCTTCTTTGGAGAAATGTCTGTTGATGTCTTCTGTCCATTTTTTAATTGGATTATGTAGGTTTTGGGTGTTGAGTTTTGAATGGTCTTTACATATTTTGAATACTAACCTTTCATCAGATATGCCATTTGCGAGTATCTTCTCCCATTCAGTAGGTTGTCTTTTAGTTGTTTTCTTTGGTGTGCAGAACCTTTTTATTTTGATGTAGTCCCAATAGTTCATTTTTGCTTTTGTTTCCCTTAACTCAGGAGATACTATCTAGAAAAATGTTGCTATGGCCAATGTCAGAGTAATTACTGCCTGTGCTCTCTTCAAGTATTTTTATGGTTTCAGATCTCACATTTAGGATTTTAATATGTTTTGAGTTTATTTCTGTGTATGGTGTAAGAAAGTGGTCCAGTTTCATTCTTTTGTATGTAACCGTCCAATTTTCCAATTGCATATTCTTGCCTCTTTTGTCAAAGATTAATTGTCCATATAATCATGGGTTTGTTTCTAGGCTTTCTATCCTGTTCTTCTGATTTATGTATCTGTTTTTGTGCCAGTACCATTCTGTTTTAATTACCACAGCTTTATAGTGTAATTTGAAATCTGGAATTGTGATGACTCCAGTTTTGTTTTCTTTTTCAAGATTGGTTTGGATATTCAGGGTCTTCTGTGTTCCATACAAATTTTAGGATTATTTGCTCTAGTTCTATGAAAAGTGCTATTGGTATTTTGATAGAAATTATATTAAATCTGTAAATTGCTCTGGGTAGTATGGACATTTTAATATTTGTTCTTCCAATCCATGAAAATGGAATATCTTTCCATTTGTTTGTGTCAACTTCCATTTCATTCATCAATGTTTTATAGTTTTCAGAGTACAGGTCTTTCATCCCCTTAGTTAAATTCATTCCTAGGTATTTTATTATTTTTGGTATACTGGCCTATGGTTCTCTCTCTCTCTCTTTTTTTTTTTTTTGTAGTATCTTTATGTGGTTTTGGCATCAGGGTAACGCAGGCATGGTAGAATGATAAACTAGGTATTTATAAACAACAAAAATTTATTCTCCAACAGTTGTGGAGGTTAGAAGTCCAAAGTCAAGGTGTTGGCAGCGACATACTCTCTCTGAAGGTTCTAGGGGAGAATCCATTCTTGCCCTGCCCATTACCAGTAAAGCCACATGTTTTTTAGTTTGCAGTAGCTTAACTCCAATCTATGCACCCATCTTCACATGGCTATCCTGCCTTGGTGTCTGTGTCTAAATTTCTGTCTTCTTGTAAGGATACCAGTTATATTGGATTAAGAGCACATCCAACTTCAGTATGACCTCATTTTAAGTGATTACATTTCCAATTTCCATTTCTAAATAAGATCACATTCTGGGGCATGAGAAAAAAGGATTTCAATGTATCTTCTTAGGACATACAACTCAACACGTAAAAGCTAAGTTTTGGGGGCTCCTGGGTGGCACAGCAGTTGGGGCGTCTGCCTCCGGCTCAGGGCGTGGTCCCGGCATTATGGGATCGAGCCCCACATCAGGCTCCTCCGCTATGAGCCTGCTTCTTCCTCTCCCACTCCCCCTGCTTGTGTTCCCTCTCTCACTGGCTGTCTCTATCTCTGTCAAATAAATAAATAAAATCTTTAAAAAAAAAGCTAAGTTTTGCTCTTTTTACCAATAGTCTGTAGAATTTTCTTGTAGACATGCTTTTTCTTTTCTGTACTCATTTGCAAGTCACTGGAGCTTATCAGGTTTCTTTGGAGGAGCAGCATGTTTAGTCTCATTTCTCTAAGACTCTTGTCATGGTTAAAATACTAGCTGAGTGTCAACTAAATCAAATCAGAGATTTAACAAAGGACTTCATGATCAGACTTTAGACTTGGACTACTCCATGAAGCTGTTTATTCAGCAACAACTGACACTATATTTTGTCTTTAATTGTTGGCTATTAGTAACAATTTTATCCTTCAATCTTGAAAGTCCCAGAATTCCTCCTGTTTTCTCTTCATTTGTGTTTGCCAATGCCAATCATTTTTCAGCTCATCTTTTTCGTGTAGTACCTTATTAAATTCAGCCTATCTCAGCCAAGTACATTAAATCCACAAGTTCATTTGATGTATGACTTCCTTCCACATTATTGCTCTTGATAATGCTATCAAATGTTTCTCCATTGCCTAAGACATCTCACCATTTTTCTAAATTCCAAAATTGTGCCTTCTGGTATATTTTATATATTATTAAGTTTTTACTATGTTATGGCAAAACAACAACAACAATACAAACCCAGCTTGCGTAAAAAAACAAAACTTTATTCCGTGTTTTTGTTACATGTTGGCTAATGTCAGCTAAGGCTCGGCTTCATGTGTCTTCCTGATGAAGGTTAGCTTCTACCTTGACCTACAGTCCTTGCAACAGAGAGAAAAAGCAAAGGGTGTAACCAGGCAGTGGTGCAATGGTGCTTAAATTTTCTATTGGGACAATTGATCATTTTTGCTCACTTCCATTAACCAAAGCAAGTCATATTTCTAAATCTGGTACCAGTCAATGAGTTGAAGGAATTTTATTGATCACAAATGAGCACAGCAGTAACTTACAAAATGGGGATGTGTAATTCTTTTACATGGGGTCAGTGAATTACCTGAAATAATAAACTATATAATAGTTAAAGGAATTGTATATTGAATAGGGAGTGGGGATATAGAGATCGGGAAAGTAATTGCTTCTTCAAGAAATTTGGCTGAAAGGTGGAGAAAAGCAAAGTAAAGGGATGGTGGGGTGAGTGAGTGTGCTATATATGTATTTATAATTGTTTCGGTTGTTGTGTTGCTTTGTGTGGTTTTAAAACAGAACAGAAAGGAGTATGTTCAGAGATTGATAAGTAAGGGAGCGGGGCCACTCATTTTACTTAGGAAAAGGAATAAGGATAATTACTATGTAAAGGGCTTAATAAGGGGGATGTGTATTTAGGTGAGAAAATTAAGACTGATGTCTCATGATTTTCCTCTACATTATGTAATAATGCCATCTACCTGGAGTAAATAAAACAAAGATGTGGCTTCATCATTTGGGGTAATAAAGCAATAGCTAAAGACATACAAGAAAAGTAGGAAGATGGATATATAGCACTATGAATCCAGTTTCAAAGCTGTAGAACTTGCAGTTGTAGGGGTCATAACCGGTACAACACCGAAGTTTCATCAACAACCTCAATAGATACAACGTAGTAATAAAGAAGGTACTAATGCTTTTTTTAAAAAGAAAATTAGTGAATAAAATTAGAAGCAATAAAATGCAAGTGAAGAACATGAACCTGAAGGATCATTTCAGAGGCAGAAAAGTAGGAGGAAATAGAGACTGTAAGTTATAACTCAGAAAAACAGAGGTGTTTTCCTTTTGATAGAGAAGAGCAGGAAAGAGTGGAAGATAAGACTGGACAATTTTTGAGAATTTCTACATCCCAAATTTTTGAAACTCCTACAGTTAAACCAGGAAAGAAGAACTAAATGGGATTAATTAAGGAATGGTGTAACACTTTGGCAAACTCATAACACCCCAAGACTCCATTACCAATTTCACTTTATAATTGTGTTTATACAAAACTGGAAATATCACACAGGAAATATTGTATAGTTAGTTTATCTGAACCAGTAGTTGTGCATGTGTGTGTGTGTGTGTGTGTGTGTGTGTGTGTGTGTGTATGCGTATGCAAAATCTACACTAGATAAACAGAAAAGAAACATCATTCTTTCCATATGTTCTTGTCTTTAGAAAATCAAATATATACATATAAATATATATAAATTCTAGGAGTTGATATTTATTCTGATTCACAAATATCTTTGGAAACATTTTCAAGAACTCCAAATTGAGACAACAAAAACAAAACAAGAAAAAAACCTACAAAGAAACTTCCTCTATAGGTTTTATACTTTTGGTAGTCCATCTGCTTTTACTTTTTTCCCTTAGAATATAAATTCCACTGTTAACTTAAGTGATCTCTTGTGTATTATTCATTTTCTTAGAATTAGTGTGTGTGTGTGTGTGTGTGTACATAAGCTATATAAAGAGTATGATTTCACAGTGTACACTATATTCTAAGCTTTTCAGGTGTCATTTTTCAGGATTTTCTTTTAAATATTAGGCAATTATATATTATTTATAGAAACAATTCCAAAAAATAAATTAAAGGTTGTGATTCAATTCTTTGATGGTTTTCCACACATGTGATGGAATAATGTGTTCCTAATTTTTTTCCTAGGAGTTTATACTCTGTTTTCTCAGTGGCACTCTCGTTTTCCTTCAAACATACCTCTAGCAAATAGGAAACAAATGAAAGACTAATGGTTTGGAGACCAGCCAACCAGCCATGCTATATTTCTTTAATGAAAAATGTGCATCAGAGTCCAATGCCCACCCCCTGTCTTTTTAAGAAAAAAGATTAAAGTCTTTAATTCATTCCAGGGACCATAAACCTATCTTATATTTTCTTCATAAAACTGGTTTTTTAAAAAAACTCAGTCACAGAGAATTTTTGCATTAAATTAATGTAGACAGAGTTTGCTCCGAAGGTGGGCAGAATTTCCTAATACTATCAAGAGGTGAAAAACACATACTCAAACATTGTAACTATAACTATCCTAAAGCCTTTGATTTTACTCATGACCTAAGTTAACTTCTCAAATATAAAAATAATAATTTTGGTTTATATCATTAGATATTATTTGAGTATCAGGTTGGTTTTCCAAATTCCTTCTATTTTTAAATTCCTGTTTAAAATCTCTACAAATGTACATTATGAAATATATAAAGTTAATTTTGTAACATGATGTTGAGTGACAGAAGCCAGACATAAAAAAGTACATACTGTATAATTTCAATTATTAAAGTTCAAGAACAGACAAAATGAGTGTATGATATAACAAGTCAAAAGAGTGGTAACTGTGAGGAGACAGGAGGTTACTTGGTAGTGCACAAAGGGAATTTCTGGGGATGCTGGTAATGTTCTATTTCTTGACTTGGGTGTCATTACATGAGTGTGTGTGCTCACTTTGGAATAATCCAGTCAGCTATACACTTAGGCTTTGTGTATTTTCTGACAAAGCTTCAATAAAGGGTTACAAAAATCAATTGACAGAAAAATACTAAAAGAAATAAAGAAAACATGCAAACTTATTTAAGATATAATTGAATACATGGTGGTCATTTCAAAAGATTTCATTATGTTTTCAAAATTAGCTTTGTGAATAAAATTTATGAGTTACTGCCACTCATAAATCACATACTATATCAACATTTGCCATAATGAAGAGCTCTTATGGGAAAAAAATCTGTAAAGAAGATAAAGCAATGTATCTTTTTAGTTATTATGTTTTTATGTTTATGCTACCTGCAACATAATATCTCAAATTTTAAGTGTAATATTGAATAGTCAAAGATTTCACTTAACTCCTATCTACCATCTTAATAATAGATAATGACTATCATTAATGTCTAAAAAGTTATCATCTGTCTATCATCTATCACCATTGTCAACCTTTAGTGCTCAGGAGCAGACATGAAAATATTTTGCAAAAAAATAATTTGTTGCTTAGTTTCACAGGTATGAGTAGGATCTCCTGCATCATCAAAAGAGGAAATTTTTTGAAACTTTTCATAACCATCAATTTACTTGTACAAAGCAAGTGGTTGTCAATTGAATCTATTATTAAAAAGATAGTAATGAAATCAAAGACAGAATATGTGTTCTAGTCTTTAGGTATAACCATTATTAAGTGATACCTCATTTGGTGTTATTATTCTCTTATTCTAGTATTTTACTAAGGCCATATTTGTTATCTATATTAATCAATTTTTTTATGGCAAGTTCTGATGTTTATCTGGGAATATATGTGATCTATGCAACATCATAGGAGTTGGTCTAGGGAAAACAGGTGGTAGCTTAACAGAAATAGATGTAGATGCAATACAAATTTTAAAAACCTTAAATGCTCATAATTTTCAAAGATGTTATTAGATGATTATCTGAGGTGTTTACTACATGTACATAAAATCACAGCCTGAACACAGGGGAATAAATCATATGTTTACCAATACAGTACATTTGAAGAAAACAAAAATATCTCATAAAAAGTGGCATCCTTGCTATTCGAAGTCATTCTACCAACAGTATAGCTCTGTGAGTAAAGTTATTCATGGTGGCTACTTGATAGTTATTTTCTTTCACTTTTTATTTTGAAAAATACAATGACTAAAAAGTTATAAAAAATAATAAAAAGCTCAAATATATTTTATCCTTTATCTAAATTCTCCAATTGTTAATATTATATCAATACTGCCTCATTCTTTGCTCTCATATATTTGTGTGTATGCCGATATGATGTCCCATTATAGCTAAATAATTAAATGTTTATTTCCTAAAAGAAAGGTATTCTCCTCTATAGTATAACCCTGAAAATTGGAAAATTGATATTGGTAAATAGTACCGCCTTTACAGCAAATGAATCCAATCCATAGTGAGGAGTACCATTTGTTTGCCATATCTCTTGAATCAATCAAAAACTATTCCTCAGTCTTTCAAAATCCTAAAATCCAGTCTTGTCTTTTAGAATCCTAATTTTTTAGGGGCACCTGGCTGGCTCAGTCAGCAGGGCATTTGATTCTTCATCTTGGGGCTGTGAGGTCAAGCCCCACACTGGGTGTACAAATTACTAAACAAACAAACAAACAAACAAACAAACTTTTTAAAAAATGGGGCACCTGGCTGGCTCAGTCAGAAGAGCATGTGACTCTTGACCTCGGGGTCATGAGTTTGAGTCCCACATGGGGTGTAGAGATTACTTTAAAACAAAGCAAAACAAAACTTAGAATCCTAATTTTTTCTTTAAAATTATAAGCCTATTATTTTGTAGACTGTTCTTCAATTTGTTTTATCTAATGTTGCTTCATGATTATTCAGGTTACATATATTTAGCATAAATAGAGCAAATGTAATCCTGTACTCTTGGTGCATTCTATAGTACATGGCACATAATGTTGATTTATGTCATTGCTGGCAAATGTTAACTACAATCAGCTGGTAGAGGTGCTGCCGTTCTCTACTGTAAAGCTTCCATATTTCTTGCTGTAATTGCTAAAACAATTGTAGGGAGATACTTGGATGCTGTGAAAATACAATTTTTCCTCATTAAACTATTACATTTTTAGCATCCATTGATAAAAATCTTATTTAGACAATTAATACTGTGATATTTTCCAAAAGATTATTTTCTAATTTCATTATCTTTTCTACTTTTATTAGTTGTCCTACTACTATAAGTTAGAGCGTGCTCTATTTTTCTTTCTTTATATCATTATGAACGCATATATTATTAATTATACTATAACCTGTTACTCTTTATTTTGATGCCCAAATTGTCCTGGGTTTGGCTACTGAAAACCTCTTTAAGCTGGATTTTATGTCTTTTGACAAGATCTCATCCTTCTTTTGGCATTCTCTTACTTTCTGGCACAAGATTTTCCAGGTTTATCTAATACTTTATTTACTCGGTCCTGAAACCAGTCATTTTTCTTAGAGGCTCTGGCTCCTTTAAGTAAAAAGTGATATTTAGATGCCAAGATCTGAGTACCAAGTATACTCATCACTGATGGGATACTGCTACTCCCAGGCCCTATCAATGAACACAGATAAGAAGTGCAAACACCCATATACATGGCATATACATGTATATATGTATACATATCTATCTGTGTGTGATATACACACACGCAACACACATTCATATCTCTATCAATCCATAGCTATATTTATATCCATATCTTGAAATGCATGAGAGTTCACTTCATTACTTCCAATTCCGATCTAACACACAGAATTTATTCTAGATTCTTCCCTTTCCATATTTGTAACATTTCTGCTAGTCAGGAATGTAGTTTTTCTATTAGCTTTCTATCGTTTCTGTTACAAATTATCTCAGACTTAGTGGCTTAAAACAACACAAATTTATTATCTCACTGTTCTAGAAGTTAAAAGCCCAACGTAAGCCTCACTGGCTAAAATCAAGGCATCGCATCGACAGGGCTGTGCTCCTTTTTGGAGACTCTAGAAGAGAACTGTGTTTGTTGTTGTCATTCCCTTTGTTTTGTTTTGTTTTTGTTTTACATTTTCCAACCTCTAGAGATGATCTACATCTCTTAGTTTGTGGCTTCCTTCCTCCATTTTGAAAGCCAGCACCAGTGTGTTTCTCTGGCCACTCTTCTGTAGTCACACCAATGGCTCTTCGGCCCTGACCTAGCACACTGCTACTTTACTAATGTCACTTTCTTAACTGACCCTAACTCTATGTCAGCTGCTGATTTTCTCTGTCACGTCTTTGACTTGGTTCCAGTTGCTACCTCACTTGGCTCCTCCTTCACTTGTTCCTTCACCACAAGAAAACTGATACCTTGGGGCGCCTGGGTGGCACAGCGGTTAAGCATCTGCCTTCGGCTCAGGGCGTGATCCCGGCATTATGGGATCGAGCCCCACATCAGGCTCTTCCACTATGAGCCTGCTTCTTCCTCTCCCACTCCCCCTGCTTGTGTTCCCTCTCTCGCTGGCTGTCTCTATCTCTGTCGAATAAATAAATAAAATCTTTAAAAAAAAAAAAAAGAAAGAAAACTGATACCTTGCTTGGCCTCTTCCTCACTCTCACACCATTGATCTCGTACAGGTTAACTTCAAGAAATATGTTTCAAGGGAAGGTGGATGCAGGAGAGGTTTTATTTCAAAATCTAAGACTGGTATGAAAGCAACATGTACTAAATATCAAGTATACTGTTTACTAATACTCTTGGAGAAGACAATTATACCTTTTCTAAACTTCAGTATTTTCCAACCATGAAATGAAAGGATTGGATTATGTTATCTCCAATTATTACTCATGGCTAATATTCCAGGGTACCATTATTTATGTTTCTCAGAAAACTACACACATTATCTGTTACTATATATTTTCACTTGCAAAATCATCTACCTATAATTATACTTTTAGAGAGGTATATTTGTTTCTAAATTAAAAAAAATGTTTACAATTAACCTATGTAAATTTTGTCCTTCTGTCCCCAAGATAATTTATTTTGATTCTTGTTTGTATGATGAAAGTATATAAAGGAAGCCAGAACTTTTAAAGTGATCCTTTCTGTATTATAATAAAAAAATTCATATAACCCTCTTTATGTCAAAAATATCTACTTTATAATGAACGTATTAGTTTCCTAGGGTTGCCATAACAAAGTGCCAGAAACTAGATGGTTTTGAACAATAGAAATTTATTCTCTCACTGTTCTCTGGTGAAATCTGAAATCAAGGTGTAAGCAGTGCCATCCCTCCTCTGAAGGCTCTAGGGAAAAAAATCTTTCCTTCCTTCCTTAAACTTCTGGAAATTTCCAACAATCTTTGAAACTTCTTGGCTTGTAGTTGCATCATTTCATTCTCTGCCTCCATGTCATATGATCTTCTTCCTTGTGTATATCTCTACGTGTTCTCTAATCTTCTTATAAGGACACAGATTGCTTGATTTGCGGCCTACATAATTAGTTAAAATGAGCATGAAGTCATTTTAATTACATCACCTTATCTCCAAATAAGGACATATTTTTAGTCCTTACATGTGAATTTTGGGAAGACACTCTTCAACTCACTGCACTGGAAAACATTTGACAACAAAAAAACAAAAAGCAAGGGACATTTTAAAATAGATTGTTATCAGATGATACTAGAATGTTAATGTTAAGTTTCTGTAGTATGATAACAGCATTCTGATTATGTAGGAGAATTACTTTTAGGAAATTCAAGCTGATATCTACAGGTGATGCTGGCAACTTACTTTCAAATGCTTCAGGAAAACAGAGAAAGAAAATGGAAAGAAAAGATACAATCACACAATAGAAAATAAAGCAAGGGAAGAGAAAAATGGCATGCAAGGTAGCCAGGATAGTCTTAAATAGGGTGGTCAGGGCAATCCTCATTGGAAAGTAAAAGAGTGAACAATTTCTTAAAGGTAGCAAAAAGAGTTAGCCAAGTACATATCTAAAAGAAAGTGTTTCTGAAAGGTGAGACAGTTAGAACAAAAATGCAAAAATTTGAACTTGACTGGTATGTCTCAGAAAGGACAAGAAGACCAATGTGTTAAACATGCAATTGGAGACCAAATTATGTAGGGCCTTTAAGTCATAATATGTACTATGGTTTTACTCCATTTGAAATAGAGAATTGTTGCAGAGTTTTGAACACAGGAGTGATTTGAACTGATTTATATCATAAAGAATTTAACTGTTTTGTTGAGAACAGACTGTAGGAAAGCAAAAAGAGAAAGAATTGGATCTTTTTGAAAACTACTCCAGTAATCAAGTGAAAGATCATGGTAGCTCTGATAAGGGTGATGGCATTGTGTGGAATGACCAAATGGTGGAATTCTAGATACACTTTGAAGGTAAACCAACATGATTCCCTGACATCAGATATGGGAAGTAAAAGAATGTAAGTAAATGAAAAACTGGGAGGCTAGGGTCTCTGTCACCGAAGATGAGAAAGGCTGTGGATAGAGCAGGGTGGATCTGAAAGGTCATGCGATCAATTTCAGACACATTGACCTTGAAAGGTTGAATAGACAGTTATACACATCTGGAGTTTGGGAGGGTAGTCTGTCTAACTAGAAATATAAATTTTGAAATTGTCGGCAAATCAGTGCAATTCATAGAAATAAATGAGATAATCAAGGAAATGACTGTGGATAGAGACACAGGTCCAAGAATGAAAGAAGAGGAAGAATATGAAACAAAAGATACAGACTCTGAAAGATAAGAGAAAACCAGAGTGCAGTGGACAGGAAGCAGGACTGGCGACACAAGTTGTGATCTAGCTCAAAATAAAAATGTGGAATCCTTGCTACAAAGTTGTTTAAAATTTCAAGACAGAGACACAGAACATTCAACCAAGTGCAGAACCCTTCTAAGCCCAGGGGCCTGTTTGACTGCGCCCGTCTCATTCCAAAGAAGCCGGCCCTGATTGGGAACCAATAAGAGAAAATATATTAAGGAAGAGAAAGAAATCAATTGTTTCAAAGCCATGAATAGATTAGATAAGATGAGGACTGAGAACTAATCACTAAATTTACCAATGTGGATATACCTGTTGACTTGAACTAGAGCAATTTCTGTTGAATAATACTGACAAAATCCTAATAGAAATAGGTTAAAGAATGAATGGGGGGAGGGTCACTTGAGGCAGTGGATATAAGCAACTCTTTTGAGGAGTTTGTACTATCAAAAGTAGAAGGCAGTAGCTGCCAAAAGATTCTTCTCATCTTTCTTTTTCTTTTCTTTGATTAAAAAAGGAAAGAATAAAGGAAAGCTTCCAACTGAAGGGAATGATCACTAGAATATGAAAAATAGATAATGTGAGAGACAGAGAGAGAGAAATTGTGGAGCAATGTCATTAAGGAGGTGAGAAAGTATGTTTTATTAGATAAATGAGGTGACAAGATTTTCTTTCAAGCACCCTGAAAATGTATCTATGCTAACAGGCTAGAAGTCAAAATACGTAGGTAGAAATGAAGATATTACCACTGCTGTGGTTTGTTAAATAACTGTAAGGAAGCAAGGAATGTGGAGGCATCTAAAGGTAGTAGTTATAATAATCAAATCTGGAGAACAGAAATTTAGAAGAGTTGAGTGTATAATAAAGACATATTGAAATCATAATACTTAGCAAGAAACTGAAAATGTCAAAGAATCTGGCTGGGGGAGAAGAAAAGTTACAAGGTGGAGAAAATGCAGATAACCCTTCGTTTTGGTTTTTTTCTTCTCCTCGGGGTCTGTCCGTTGGATAATGCCCCAGTTCCAAACCGCATTCCTGCAGCAGCAGCAGCAGCACCGCGTAGGCTCCTTTTCCCTGGAAGGGACACCGGGAAAATGGGACGTGTGCGGTCCGAAGAGAATGAAGGGAATCCTTGTTACCTTATTTATCCTTCTTTCCTTTAACCACTTTATCCTGGAAGAAGACCCAGTCCTGGGAAGTGAGTAACAGCACAAGAAGGTCAAAATATCGAGTGAGAGATATTAGAATAAATATAAACTGCACCTTCATGGAATCTATAGATGACAGTATCCAGTGTCTGTATGGGCAACAGGGTAAGGGATATAGATATACAAGACTGATTATGTGCTAATAATTATTGGAAACACTTGATTGTTTCTTGGTACTGCTCTACACTCTTATATGTTTAAAATCTCAATATTAAAAAGTGAGAAGAGGATTGGATATCATTTCTCACAAAGATGTCCACTGAATCAATACAGCTCTCCACCTCCCCCAAAATACAGTTCCTCAGTTCACAGCTGTTTGAAGCCCTTAACAAAGGTTTTGCTTTACTTTGGGGTAAAGAAAATTCAAAAGAACTTTCCCACTAAGAAATCTGGGTGTAAACTACAGAATCATAACTTATCTTGAACTGGCCAACAGAGCTAACATTAGACAACTAAGGACACTGAATTTCAAAGAGGGACAGCCCCTCTAAGAAGAATAAAACACATGAACTATCTTCCTTGAAGTACAGGTTGGGAAGAAGAGGATCTGGCTACTGTCCAACGTAAGGAGAAACTAAAATGTGTGCAGACTGTCGAAAGTCCTAATGAACAAGTAGGTCAGTCTACAAAAAACTGGGACACTAGACACAAAAGGACTTTGCACTCATTTGCAAGTTCTTTCTCAATGGCCCTCTACCTGGAGTGCATGAGAAAGACTGGGCACAGTATTGGAGACAAAAGAGAACTCTCTTTGGTGATATAGGCAGAACAAAATGATTATTGGCTGTGGGGGTCAGGCACAAAGCAGTTCCTTGGACTTACCTTTCCTTGAAAGTAAAAATGTCAGCTGCTGCAGGAAAGGATTTAAAACTTGCCACTTCTGGCAATGAGAAAGAATGCCACTGACATAAACATCGAAGAAAAAAAAATCTCTACCCTGGAAGATGGGCAGGCAATTATTTTAGGATCAAGAGCTTATACATTTATCAAGCATAAATTTCTAAAGCTAGAGAAAAGGCAGGAAATGGCTGCCCAACAGCAAGTACAGACACAAAGCAGAGTTTGGCTGCCACAGGGAGGAGGGGCAGGTATCTGAGAAAACTCTAATGCGGAGGACCTGAAACAAAGGGCATCCCTAAGACTGGGCTCTGAGTAGAATAATCAAGAAACACTCTTGCCTTCACTAGGAACTAGGCACGTAGTGCCAGCAACATCACTTTATTGCTAAAGGGTGCGGTAAGGCCATCCAACATGGCAAAATGCCAAGTGGAGTTCTGAAACTGAGGAAACCCCCCTGGTGCCTAGTCCCTAGCCAACACACAAGACAGACTGCACCAAAGGTAACCATAGCAACGAAGATGAGGAGAAACCGTACCTCATATACTGATCTGGGAATGCAAAATGCTACTGCTACTCTGGAAAACACATTCGAAGTTTCTTATTAAAATTAAAATGCACTTGCCTTATATCTTAGCAAGTCTCATCTTAGGTAGTCATCCAAACTAAATGAAGATATATGTTCATGGAAAAAACCTCCGTACAACATTTATGGCAGCTTAGTTCATAATGACCTGAACGTGAATACAACTCAAACGTCCTTCAACTGGTGAAACAAATTGTGGTGCATTCATATAATGGAATATTACTCACCAAAAAAAAAACTAATGAACTAAAATAAATAACTAAATTTTTAAAAATCCTTAAAAGGGGGGGCACGTGGGTGCCTCAGTCGGTTAAGTGTCTGACTCTTGATTTTGGCTCAGGTCATGATCTCCATGTTCAGTGCAGAGTCTGCTTGAGATTTTCTCTCTCCCTTTAGCTCTGTCCCTCCCCCTGCTCATGCTCTCTCTTTCTAAATACATAAATAAATAATCTTAAAAAGAAAAACCCCAAAAAACAAACTAATGAACTACTGATAAATGCAACAGTATGGAAGATTCTCCAAGGCAATATGCTAAGGGAAAGAAGTCAGACTAAGAATGCTATATTCTATATGACTCCACTTATATATGACGTTCTGAAAAAGGCAAAATTACATATTCAATCAACAGATCAGTGATTTTCAGGAGTCTGTGGTACACTTAGGGGATTGGCTACAAAGGAGAACAAGGACCATTCTGGAGAAACGAGAATACTAAATGTCTTGAGTTTGGTGATACTACTGTGTATTTATTTGTATTAAAAATCTATAGACTTGTACACCAAAAAAGGACAAATTTTACTGTACATAAAGTGTTCCTCAGTACACCTGAGAAATAAAAAACATAAAAAGCATTTAAGCATGTACTTACACATTATCAATAAATTTCACTTTTCGGTATTTTAAATGTATTTCCTTAGTTTTTTACAGGATGCTATTATTTTTAAGTAGAATTACTACATTTGACAGAAATCCATTTCCTGCCGTATCATTATAACAAATATGCTTTCAGCTTTATTTTCCTCATTCCCTGAGTTATATTTCCATTGAATATTTTAAAATTATTTTTCAGAAAACTTTTTTTTAATAAAAGTTTTTCATAGTTTCTAAGAAGTAGTTCCATCACCCATGTTTAGATATTGAGCTGTGAAATATCGGTATCTAGCCATGTAATTGGAAAAGTAAATTCTAGTTTCTATTCCTGAGCAGGTTACATAAAGTGGGGAAAAAAGCAAACATTTAAAATAGCAAAAAAAAAAAAAAGTTACAAGAATTTTGAAGTATAAATAACAATAAAAAATGCTGAGAAAGTTTAAAGTTCTATTGATTTGAATTGCAGATAGAGAACCCAAACCTACATGCAACTAATGAATCGTTGAACACTACATCAAAAACTAATGATGTACTATACGTTGGCTAACTGAACATAATAATAATAATAATAATAATAATAAGAAGAAGAAGAAGAAGAAGAAGAAGAAGAAGAAGAAGAATACTGCTTAGTTTCTCCTAGTTTTAAATTAAATGTAAAATAGTGTGTATGATTTTCCTTGTGAAAACTTGAGTCATTTTCTGTGCCATATAATCTTAGTGAAGTTTAAGAAGAGTTTCATTTCCAAACATGTACTGATATTTAAAAGAATGTATTTATCTGTGATTGGCAAAATAATGATCCCCAGCTGCCCACATTCTAATCCCTGGACTTTGTGACTATATTAGGTTGCACGGCAAAGGGGAATTAAGGTTGTAAATGAAATTAGAGTTTCTAATGAAATGACTTGGAGATGCAAAGACAACCTTGCATTATCCAGGTGGCCCCAGGGTCCTGGTGTATGACTGAAAGAAGGAGACAGAGAAAGAGAAATGGTAGTGTGAGAAATACCTGGCTTGAAGTTGCTGGCTTAGAAGGTAGAAGAATGGGGCCCCGAGGTAAGGAATACAGATGAAATCTAGAAGCTGGAAAAGGCACGGAGGACATTTCTCCACTGACGTCACCAAAAAAGCAATGTAGCCCTGCAAGCACTAAGCAGACTAAGACACAAATCAGACTTCTGACCTCCAGAAAAATAAGATATTAAACTTCTGTTGTTTTAAGCCACTCAGTTTGTGGTAATTAGTTGCAGCATCGAGAAGAAAAGAACACATTACCAAAACATTTTTGAGGTAAGATAGCTGTAATTATGTTTTATGAGTATATAAAAGTTTGAAATCAACTACTAACTAAGTATATATGTTGTTTTTCTTTTTATGCAACAAAATATCCCACTGGTAAGCTTTAAAGAACTTTCGATGAGACTTAGTAATAAATTATTTTAAAACATGGCACAGAGAAGTAAAAAGTTTGGGGGTTTGGGAGCACATTGGGGAATAGATATAAAAATGGTTTAATTTCAAATATATTGTATTTTGAAAAAGGGGGATTACTTGCCACTCATTTGGAAATATTTCTTGGAGCTCAAGAAAGAAATAGGTTTTTAAATCTGAAATTTTTATCTGTTTGATGTTGGCCATTTATATGTTCGTATTACAAAAGTTCCAGAAAATATGAGGAAAATAAAAAGGGAAAATGATAGAAGTACTGGAGACAAAATTAGCAGACAGAAAAATATCAGATTAGGACCACAGACATGGAAAAATCATACGTGGGAATTATCACAATGGCCTAGAAAAAAAAGAATACCAGGTAGAAGCAGATCCTCATTTTCAAATAATGTCTGAGGACAAAGAAAGAGATGTTTATGGCATTTTGCAACTATAAGCCTTCAGATAACTTCAGAGAAATAATTATAGAATTCTGCATACTGAAGATATGTACAATTTTGATGACTGATTCAACGGTGATGTGGAGGTGGCAAAACCTTTCAAATATGGAAAATAAACATTCTGGGGAGAACTAACAAAAATGAGAAACCTGACAAATATTTAGATACTTTAACACATTCAAGTTCCTGTCATCTCTAGCAAGAACTGTCATTCCTACTTTACCTATCATGCAAAGTTCTTGCAAGGTCTGAAGGATGTGTATGATAATGCCCTTGGCTTATACTCTGACCTTATCTCCTACATCTCTCCCCTTTTAACCCTGCAATGCAATCATAATTGGCCTTGATGTAGTATCTTATATCTGTATCTTTAAAATCCATCTTAGGGCTTTTGCACCTATTCCTTCCACATGAGAGACCTATGCTTTAGAGCGTTCTTCACCAGAGAGTATGAGGAAATCACATGTGGTCTTAACTTCATTCAGATCCTATTAGCCAGAGCTAGACCCAAGGCAGGCTAAGATTTCTTCCATGTGCCTGAGAAAGAAAGATGAACCACTTTTGGTGAGCACTTACCATCGCTATCGTACCAACTTTATCCTCCTTCCAATAATCTGTTCCCTATAACTTTATAAACATGCTTTTATTAAAATATGAATTCTACCATGTCTATTTCAAGCTTAAAATCTTCAGTGATTCTCTTGTGGTTGCAAGTATACTTTCCTCGATTACCTGCCTTTCAATCATCTTCTACTTTCTATAAGGCCACCTGAAATTCTGTCACTTTTAGATATGCATCCCCTGAATACCCATGTTAGTTCATGCCTCTGTTTTTCTAAGCATGCTATTGCCTCTTCTGATAATGTTCTTTGTCTCACATTAGAGAGCCCTTTGCAAAATCCAGCATATACCCTTGTTTTTTGTAGTGGTATCTCTGTCCTCATCCTGAGCGAGTCAGTCACTTTTTTCTGCTATACAACATTGTACTATGTATTTTGTTTCTTTAATCTATTACAGCAAATGGGAAAGAAATAATTGATTCAAACTTTATCCCTGATACTAGACTATGAGTTCTTCAGGTATTCTAGCTTTTGGATGTGTTTTATTGTGACTATCATCAACCCCAATATCTATTGTGTAATATCTTTGCTGAATTTGATTATAATGAAAGGGACTTAACGGCTTGAAGTATGTAGAGTTTTTATAAATAGTAATTATTAAAGGGAATATTTCACTTGAACTTCTATATTAAATAAATTTGGAGGAAATCCATTTTGATCCACAGGAGATATTTATGAAAAACATTAGAAGTCAAAGTATTTAAATAAAACTATAGAAAAAACATTTTGAGCTAAGAGATTTTGTAACCATTTTATTAATTCAGAGGATAAGAACTGAATTCCAGTCCAATAATCTACATAAAAATAGCATTATCTAACTCTTTTTCTCTTTGTCTTTCTCCATTTTCTTTAAGATTTTATTTATTTATATGACAGAGAGAGAGACAGCCAGCGAGAGAGGGAACACAAGCAGGGGGAGTGGGAGAGGAAGAAGCAGGCTCCCAGCAGAGGAGCCTGATGTGGGGCTCGATCCCAGGACTCTGGGATCATGCCCTGGGCCAAAGGCAGATGCTTAACGACTGAGCCACCCAGGCATCCCCGTCTTTCTACATTTTTTGAAATACAACTCTTCATTCTATTTGGGGGAATCAAGTTATTTTTCTACAAAGAGAGCCAGCTAACAAAAACTCAAATTTTGTAACTTGGATTATTCTTAGTAAAAAAAAAAAAAAAAAAATCCAATTAAATACAGAAAATACATGCAGGAAGAGATAAATCTAAAAGATGAAAATAATTTTAATTATGAATTTTAGGCAAATGTTTTGTAAGGATCAAAAGTTATTTGATGCTCTTTTATCATTTCCAAACTGACTATTTCAAATTCACATGAATTTGAAGTTTAGAAGAAGCTTGTTTTAGACATTATAAGGTTTTGGTTTTGAAAGCTTTAAAAGTTGTCATTTTAGCAAACAGATTACTTCCAGAGACTATAAATGGCAGCCTTTGTCTCAGAATAGTTAGTCCCAGAACATACTGATCAGAGCTTGTCAAATGTGAAGAACGGGGGGGGGGGGGGGCACAGATCAGGACAGATCTCATTTTAATTTTCTGTGATATCACCTTTATTGATTAGGTTTTACTTATTTACAACAATAATGAGAGATTAGGGTACTACTTCTACAAGATTATAAGTCAATATTTGGATTAGAAAACTGTGGATGCAGATAGAAAGGCTCCACTTCTCAGTAGTTCCTATTGCTTTTAGAGATTAAATAATTCACAGCTCTTATCACCAGAAAATGTTTGAGTAGGTCTAACAATTCTATCAATTAAAACAGAGACAAAGATCTTCTATGTTCAAGTAATCATTGCCAAACAGGTATGTACAACTTGATACTAAGTCTGATTAATTAATTTTTGTCATGTTCACGTTTCTTCATTTCCAAAGTTCTGAAAATTCCGGTCTTTGTAAAGCAAATCATCTGGGTTTTTGGTTTTTTTTAACTCTATGGTAATTATTTACTATTGTTTTGTTTACTTCATAGTAAATGTTTTTGTGATATTTGATAACTTACTATTTTCTCTAGGATTTTAAAACTGCTTCCCATTAATAGAAATAGTTTACTAGAAAGTGGACTGTGTTGACAATCTGACTCCCTACCTTCTCTCCTTGGACAGTAGATCACCAGTGGGACTTGGAAATCAACTGGCCACTTTAAAAGGACAGCATATTTATTCTTCAGTCTAGACTCTGAGTTCATCTCTGAGCCTACATCAGTTTTACTTCAACGTTGTTGAGGTGTTCCCAGTGTAGTTCCTGTATAATGATCATAATATGGTTTACATATGTTTCCATAACTAATGCACTGCATGCGAAGGCCAATGACTTCATGACTGCATTTATTCTATCAACTCTTAATCCTACTAAAATGTCATCAATCATTCTTTTGTAATGGTCTTTTTACTGCATTTTATGAAACTGCATATAAAAAAACTTTTTTAAAGACAAATGTTACAGGTATATCTAGTAGCTTCTGAAATTTATTTTAGAAGCCGTGGCCTGTAATATTATAACTGACAATTTTATTGATAGCATTCATGAGAATGATACCTAATTTGATTAAAAACAAATTATCTGCTGAATGATTAAATGATAGAGAATTTTACATGACTAGTATACCCCAAAATTGTATCATATGCAAAGTTAAAAGCTGAATTCTGTGCCACTGCACCATATTTAAGAGAATCTAATATCTAATAGTGTTCGTAAATCAATATTTATAGTAAAGCATGCTGTGACTGGTGCTTTAGAAGCTAGAATACTGTTCATAGTCATTTTGTGAAACTATGAGGTACACAACTACTAGGGACTGTTGAGATGGATTTCTCCATATCAGGGTTTAAGTCAGACAAATAAGCATATTCCACTTCCTCTCTATGTGCTTGGTACAGTAACAGAGCTTTTTGAAGAAACATGATGGAAACAAATGGAAAGTAATTCCAATGATTACTGTGCGGTGCCTTTGAAACAAAGGACTTGTAAGTTAGGAATCTGAGCACAGAATTGTGTGCAAGGCCTTAGTTACTCAAGCAGTTCTGTTTAAGTCACTGTTTCTCAAGCTAACTGATGAAGAGTTAGAAAAAAATGGCATCTAAAACTGAACATTTTCTTTTTTTTTTTTTTAAGATTTTATTTATTTATTTGAGAGAGTGAGTGAGCTAGAGAGAGAGGGCACAAGCGGGGTGGAGGGGTAGGGGGAGAGAGAGAAGCAGACTCCCTGCTGAGCAGGGCTCAATCCCACGACCCCAGGATCATGAACTGAGCTGAAGGCAGACACGGACTGTGCCACTCAGGCACCCCCAAAACTGGACGTTTTCTTGTCAACAATGTCAGCATTTCATTTCACAAAGCTGATTTTTGATCTAAAGCAGTGTAGTGAATGAATCTTTACTGTTCAGGAAGGAACGAATCATCGTGGTCAGTTCCTTGGGGTAAGAAAAACACAGATATAGGATTTAAACAGGTTTTGTTTTTCACCTTAACTCTTCTTTTTAAAAGATTTTATTTATTTATTTGAGAGAGAGAGAACATGAGAGAGCACAAGCAGTGGAGAGGGAGAAGCAGGCAGCCCGATGTGGGGCTCCATCCCAGGACCCATGACCTGAGCCGAAGGCAGATGCTTAACCTACTGAGCTACCCAGGTGCCCCTGTTTTTCACCTTAACTCTTTTAAAGCTGCATGACTTTGGAAGTAGAACTCAGGGCTTTAATTCCTTCCTTTGTTAAATAACAAGGACAAGCCTAATTTCATAGGATTTGGTGGAGGAGTGCCTGGGATTACGATATATACTGACCCACTCTTGACATTGACTAATATGACCTACTTATGCTACTCTCTATCATATATACATTGTGACACATAATATCAGATTTTCAAAAATCCTACGTGACAGTAGAAAAGCACTCAATCCTAGTTATGTATGCAATATCCAGATCTTCTGTGTACAATCATGATATCACACGTTGTAATACACAAGTTTAAAATTAATAGATTTTTTTTCTATTTCATAAGATCTTCCTTTTCAACACAATCTAAATCATGCATATGCTCCTCATGTTTTAGCTATATTGGGCACCCATTTGGAGCAAGGGAGAACTAGCATTGCTAATCTTATTCTAGATATTCAATAAACATACTCATTGAATCAGAAAATATGTTCATTATGCTGTACTTTATGGTTAAGCTTAATAAAATTTTGCATTAAGTAAGACTCTATGCCTGGATAATAACTGTTTGCACATTAAACTTTTGGATCTAACTGAGTCTATGATGTAAAATAAAAGGCTTATTGGAATTCAAACTTCATCCTTGGATTTCCTAACATATTAAACAAGAAAGCCTTAAAATTCCCCTCAGCTTGACTAAACTTAGACTGGAATTTTCCTGACTCTAGGCTCCTGACCATTCTTTTCTTAGAGCATTTACTTTAGAAAATTTATAATCGTAAATTCTTGCTCTACTCCTTTAGGATGCAAATCTTTTTAAAAAGTGTTTTGCCAGGCAATGTCTTTCTTAAGAATCTGGAAGACATGCCTTTGAAATGCGCCTGTCAAGGAGGACAGTGCCCCCACCCCTTCAGTCTCTGTAGGTGGATGAGTACCAATTAGCAAGCACAGGTGGCACAATCACATTTGCAAACTCAGTACTAACTCAATGTGCTGGACACATCCCATTGATCAACCTCCCCAACCAGTATTTTCTTCCAGTACTTTGCAGTAGCTATCTATGGCACTTAAGAATGTTGCAGCCCTCCCTTTTAGTTTTATGGAGTTGAGCTTAGTCTAAGTTCTGGTCTCTCTCTGTTCTAATAGCTACAAATAAAGTCACTCTTGCCTGTTTAACTCTGTCAAGTGCAACTTCAGCTTTGATAATATGATAATTTACTTTTGGTCAAAAGCAGCCATACACAAAGTTAACCTAATTCAAAATAAAATCATTAAGATTATTCATTTTATTTTACTAAAAATCATTTTTAATGTTTTTGTTATTTTTAATGTCATATATACATATACAAGCACCCCTTCACTTATCATCTAATGAAAGTATTTAACTCTGGATTTGTGAATTATGCCTTTGCTATATAAATTGGTAATGCTGGTTACCAGTCAGTTGAGTTTGAGATCCATACCACATATATTCCACCAAAAAACACCATAGAAAACCACAAACTTTGCAATCTTCCCTGAGATGAACTAATGGGTTTAATTCTTGTTATTTTTATGGCTGATATAAGGTGTAATGAAAACTAAGTTTGGTCATGGAAAGAGGTGTATTCAACATTTCTTTGACAAAAACCATTATATTGGGCCATATCCTTAAAGGAATTATTTGCAATTTTCAGTTTATTTTTGTCAACACATATTTCCTGAGTATATGTATATGGACTATTAAAATATGATATGAATAACATGAACATCATGCAAACAGGTTATTAAATGTAAGTATGATGAATAATATAAATATGGGCTATTTGAGTGGCTAAATCATTTTAAAATTAATTTAATAGGCTAACAGCTGAAAAAAAAGTTAACCTATTTATGTATCAACTCTTGCACTCTATTGTTTCTTAGAACATGGAGTGTTTTGATTAAGTCTCATCCTTAATATGTGTGCAACAGATAGACAAATACAGATCTATATATATACAAGTATATACATGATATACTTGATGCATGAGGTACAGCAAATATCATACACACATAAACATACAAATATACATTTAATGTTTTATATTGACTTAATTAATTCAATGTGGAGACACACTTTCAAGCCAAACTAAATTTGTAAAATAAAATTTATAAACTAGAATTTGCCTTTCTATTAGTTAGGTGCACACAATCTTTATATATTTCTTTAAACCTACATAATTTGTAAACCTATATAATTAAAAAATTTGAAATTTATTTGATAATAAAGTACTAATTTAATTTATATTCTTTGATGATCAAAATAGTGTCTACTATTTTTCAGTCTGTCATAATCTCTTCTCAAGAACTATGAAAACTTAAGCAATAATTTCAGAACAGTATTTAACAAAGCTGCAAAAAATAACTTTGTAATGTATTGTTAATTCTTCTAACACATATTTGAAGTCTTCGTGATATGCAAGTCAACTGGTAAAATTTCAGAAAAATTCCCTATGCCTGACTCATCACAATGAAATGTGTCACCAGGTGATCCATCATCTGAGATTCAGAACAATACCCCTAAAATTTAAGGGAGAGGGTAAAGAAATTACAGTCTTTGGAAAAATAGCAAAAAAAAATTAAGTAATAAAATTTTCAGTTAAATTATTATAATAAATGACATACATGCCATGGATTTGCATCAAATGATTATTGGACTATTCAGTGCCTAAAATTCTGGCAAACAGATTGAAATACAGACTGACATAGAGCATTGCAATAGTTGCATTTTTTTTTTTTTTGGCATATACCTAATGCAAAACCCCAAAATCTATATATAAGGTTTGTATTCGTTAAGTTGTTTTGCTATAGGCAATGGAAAATTACATCTAATTTTATTTTTTAAAAGATTGGGATATTTAGAATATTACTAGAATAAATCACAGACTAGAAGGGGGTAGTACATTTAGATTTTTAAGTGGTGCCTGATATGGTGCAACTCCTTGGTAGCTCAGCAGCTAGAGTCTTATGCCCCTTTTCAGACCTTCCCAGGAATACAGTTTAAAATGGAAAGCAGAAAAATGTTTATTTTTCCCTTTAATTACCAGTTTTCAAAATAAAGAGTTGTGTGAACAGCTCTTTAAATATGACAATGCATTTTTTTCAGAACCTAAGAAATATGTATTTTCTATTCATTGGTAATAATATTCTTTCATTAATTCTGGAGTCTAGAATGAGAAATGATGCACTATGCTGGGATATCAAAGTTGGTGGTTCAGTCTGCCTTCATTTACAAACTTATTAAATGCATGTATCAATCTGAAGCCTACTGATTTCAATGTGGCTCTACAGACTTTTTATATATAGGGGAAAAAAGGCTTTTTTGCATCAAATTATTTAGCTACTGATCTTCATTTTCTTATGAGCAAATTCCATGGCCTTTAAATTATTGAAACCTAACCTATAAAAGGCACTATTGCAGATACCAAGAATTCAAAGACAGACTTTGCATTCAAGGTGCCGGAAACAACCCATATATATTCTATTATATCCATATTTTAAAAAAAAATCAATATTAGGTCATGGAAAGGATAGAAAGAAGAATATTCACGGACATTCTAAGCATGCTAGTAGGTCTGGTTAAGTGTTTACCTGACCTTAGAAACAAAATGCACACCCAGGCCTCAATTTGGAAAATACCAAAGGTCAATTATTTGACCCTACATGATTATTGATGACAAGAAATATATTTAAATGGAGAGATGATCATTT
Source organism: Ursus americanus (assembly GCF_024610735.1). Taxonomy (NCBI): domain Eukaryota; kingdom Metazoa; phylum Chordata; class Mammalia; order Carnivora; family Ursidae; genus Ursus; species Ursus americanus. Next base: position 39,411,433 of record NC_142136.1, read on the forward strand.
CTAAAATTTATGAGTTTCCAAACACGGTGAATACATTCTCTATAACCACTTTAGCTTTTCTTAATTAAGATAATCGCTATGAAAACTTACACATGCACCCACATTCTATTTATAAAAACCATGTTCATTATTTAATTAATGAAATTAATTATTAATATCATGAGGGCAAAGAGACTGTTCATTACTGTACCCCTGGAGGCAGAAATACTAGGTGTTCTCAATATTTTTTTAAATTGAACAATTCTTCAAGTTTAAAAATACTTTTGAAGTACTTACTTTGCACTAGGCAAGGTTAGGCAATGGAAATAAAATGATGATTAGGACACAAATCTTGCTTTTGAAGAGCTTAAAGATACAAAATACGGTGGTATACCTGTTTCTGCTGGTTTATAATGTATCTTAACACATGTAGGGTGGAAAACAACGTGAGCTAGAAAATACTTAAATTATCGATCTACCCAATTGGTGGAAGTACATACAGACATAGGTATTACACAGCTATTAGCCCAATGTATGAATGAAATACAGCACTGCTGAAGGTGGAAATGTGTTTCTAACGATTACAGCTGTGCTTACGCTGCATACTCCTCTGCACCACCGGCAATGCTATCAGATGTATGCCAACATGCGATCATTCCCATTACAGAAATAGCGGTCTGAATTCTGGCCCCTATTCTATTCTCACCTTAAAATTCCAGGTCATGGTTTGTTTTCTTTTCTTTGCACCTTGAAAGTTTTTGTTACTTCCTAGTTAATTTGTATTCAGTGACTCTGTAGTGTACTTCTACATGTGAACTGTGCACATTGTATGTATTTATTATGGGCTAGAATTCAATTTAGTACTAGTTGAAATGGCTTTATTTCTATATACTGACCAATCAGATACTTCTTTAGCTCCACTACTGGCCTTTTTTATTCTTTTACTTCAAATTGCAGTTCAGATTTCATATTTAAACAATGACTTTCCAGATCACCTTGGAAACTAGTTTTCAAAAATCACGAGAACCTAAAGTATCAAATTTGATAGAAAAATATGCATTGTCTCATTCTACCCATTAAAGCCATATATAGCCAACATGAATACCTACATTATTATCTCTCTCAATAAATTTCTTACTTTAGAATGACTGATTAATTCAACCAAAGGCAATGCAAAGAAATTATGAGATTTACTTGCTGGAGACTTCTGGAAATGCTGCTACCCTAACCAAGGAGATAAATACTTTGCTGGGAACAGTAATTCAGAATTGTGTGCCCAGGGCCTGAACTGCCAGCCACTTCCAGGTAAGAGGCTATGGAATTTTAACGTCATATGCACTAGCCTCATCACCACTCTCCTATCCACAAATATTATAAGAAACAACAGAAACGCTTTGTCAACCAGAAAATTGAATCATCTGAGTATGTCTACTTTCAATCTTTTCCTAGATACAGTTAGAACATCTCCTTTTATTAAGGAACTATCTATTTAGGGCAAGACTGCTTCAACTGAATTTGTCTAGTCCCTTGAACCAGAGCACTGTATCTCAATAGATGGGTTTATCAGCAGAATCTGACCCTGACTTTCCGGTTGCAACTATCCCTGATGCCAACTGTGACCTGTAGCAACTATGTTTGCTGGCTCTTCATACCCATCATGGCCTGGGTTACTACTGCCTACACCTGATTTGTATTACCTCCCCCAGCCCTGGCTATGCTGTGTCCCATCCCAGTTCCCTGACATGCACCCTGCTTCCTATTAGACCTTAGTACAATGCCAGTGCTTATTTTTAGCAGACACCTTATGTTCTTTATGTACGGATTACCTACAGCCTGTTTTTCTCACCTTGCCCTCTTGTAACTGATATCATCAGTTAACAGAAGGACAAACTGAGTAGAAATTGAAGTAAGAGTTTTCATGAGGTTCTCGAACTCATCTATCCTAATCTGATGGAAACTGAATCTATTGACCTTCAAGTGTAAGATACATGTCTTTGGTCTTCCTTTTCTTACAAACTAAATCTGCCTTCAGTTTATAGATATGCCCTGCTCTAGCATTATTTCATAGAAAAAAGTATCATTTTAATAGACTAATTGAACTCTTTGGCTGCTTTATATAAAGAATATTCATTTTATAAAGTTCACAATCTGGTTTAGTCTTTCTGTGAAAATGACAATATTTCCATTTTCTTTCAGATTGTACTTTGAGGAGATATTTCAGTAGTAAAGAATAGTAATGATATCCTTGATCCAAAGAAACCAATTATCTATTCCCATGCTTTTTGTTAATTTTTGAGGACATATTAGCCAGATTGTGGCTAACTGCTCCTACAAATCAGCTTTGCTAAGCACACTGTAGAAAGATCTTAAATCTCTGATGTTCTCCTATTTGCCTTTAAATATGTTTTTATTCATTTTTTAACTTTCATCTCTTTTACCACTTATGAAAGCTTTGTTAGCTTGTTAGAATGGAAAATCAATTAAGTACATTTGGTTGAGTAAATGTGTCTTTTTTGTGGTTAAAATGTATTCTTCACTATAAATGGAGTGAAATGGCATAATGGAATAAGGCATAATGTTTATATGCAAATCATGAGAAGATAAAACTTTTATTTCTAAATTTTAAAAGTCACTGAGACTATACATCTCTTAGTTTCTCAAATCAACAAAATAATTCCTTATAATTAACTGAATCAAAAGTATTAACTATTAAATATTACTATCTCCTGTTGATGTTCTATTTTCTCTCTAGAAATAGTTAAATTGAGGTCCTTTGTAATTCTTTACCAAGCAGCTTAATTCAAATACATGAAAAGTATTAGAAAATCCATCCATCAATCAGCAACACTCACCAGAACAGAAACTACCCGGAAATAAACTTTCAGTGCATTTTATGCCAACCTTGGAAAATGAGTAAACCCTAAGAGAACAAATATTTTTCCCTCACGTCGTTTAGAATCACATGGGAATCCAGATAAATATATTACAATTGCAAAGACATTGTCAACTTTATCTTCATCATTGACCCACGTGAGTAGGCATGAGAAGTCTAGCAAAAAAGGAGAGATATATTATATTTTAGGCAGAAGTTTGTTCATAGTTATTGAAGGTATATCCTCAGATCGTTTTTTCTCCCTTCTGTAAACTAGGCTGACACTACTTAAAGTGTAAATAGATTTTGCTTCTGCTTAGTGACTGTGTGTAAGCAGTGTGACTTCCTAGGGATGCCTGCCCATTATCCTTTGGTTTAGGTCTAGAAAAGAGTTCAGTACAGGGATTGATGAAACTCTTCCTTTTCCTACCTCCTGGAAAAGGGAAAAACATCCCTTAAAGACAAAAATGGAATGTGGGCTTCTTAACTTTTTAATGAAGAATCACACCTTCCTATCCTTTTGATTGCGATAGCTATATATTTCCTTAGTATTCTGTATATTGTTTTTATACATTGTATGTTATATAGTATTTTTATATATTACTTTATTTGATCTTATTAGCATTTTCCTCAATGTTTACATAAGGAAACTGAGGCTCAGATAGGTTTAGAGAGAAGAGGGTATTAATTTACTTCTATTTGAGAGATGTAAGACATGTCCAAAGTCATACAGGTAATACTGTGCTTTAGCACCTAAAAGAGGCATAATATATGTTAGTAAATGTTCCTTGCATAAACAACACTGAGCTTTCTTTAGAAAATAAGGGGTACTATGTTAGTCTATCTGCTTTCAGTACTGTACCATACTGTTTCAAAAATTTCTCACTTATCCCTACAAGTGATCTTCTGAGTAATTTTAACATGCCACCAAAAAAAGGACAACTAATAAGTCCAAAATAGAATATAACATTATCCACCCTTATTTCCCAAATATAGTTATCCTACAGAGAATTGCTAACCCCCTCTGTAGAAATCAGAAACTGCTTCACCATCTACCTAATCAAACCAGAAATCTAGAAGCCTTTCTTTTCACCTTCCTCTTCCTCACTTTATAGACAAATCAGTATCTACGCTAGTTTTATCTCCTTTTTATCTCTTCAGCACAATCTCCCTTGCTTGTGTTTATTTTAAGATACTGGAACATGTCACTGAAGTAATGCATAGCCTCCATGTTGAATTCCCTGTTCACATTTTTTTTAAAGATTTATTTATTTATTTATTTGACAGAGACAGAGTCAGCCAGCGAGAGAGGGAACACGAGCAGGGGGAGTGGGAGAGGAAGAAGCAGGCTCATAGCGGAAGAGCCTGATGTGGGGCTCGATCCCACAACGCTGGGATCACGCCGAGCCGAAGGCAGACGCTTAACCGCTGTGCCACCCAGGTGCCCCCCCCCCGTTCACATTCTTGAATCATCCCAAAATTTACCTTCATTTCTCTGAACAAGTTAGCAATCTACACCTTAGATTTTGCTATGTCATTTTTTCTGCTTCAAAACTTTGAGAGACACCTCATTCCTTCACAGCATTTATGAAAGCTCCAGGTATGAGCTTTGCTTTCACCACCAGCAACATTATATTGCCTTATGTGCTCTTCTGCTAACTAAAATTCTTCCTCTCTATAAAGCCTTGCCATCAGTTAACACCAAAGTATCCATAAATATTCAATTTAAGCTATATTTTCTGAGAATTTTCTAATCCAGTTCCCTCAAATTTGGTAACTCTCCACTACTTACAAAATGTATATCATAACCCTTTTAACCCAACCACAGTATTTTTAAAGTTATCTGTTTGTATGTTTGAATATTCTAGTAGGTTATAAATACCTAGGAAGCAGTAAGCCTAACGCAGTTTCTCATATACAGTAAGTAAACAATAACATTTCATATATTCAAAAATAGCTAAACTAATACAAAAATACAATAAAGTTAATTCCTTTCAAAATTTATAGATTTACTATTATTAATCTTATTTTTTAAGTTTTATAGAATTTATGAGCAGATGAATTCTGCATTGTTTAAATTGCAGCGTACACTGAAATAGAGATATATGGATTGGATTTTGGCTTGAATACAGAAGTGGATATAGCTATAGATATATACACGGTCATAATATACATAGATATAGATGGCACAGTTTGGCTTATATGCTAGGCCAGAATTACTATTTTTTGACTTCTGTGAAAACCACAACACAGTAGAAAAGATTAATCTGAAGTTAAAATGAAATACTTACTATCTATTCAGAATTTAAATATATCTATTGCTTAACTACCAAAACCAGAGGGATGTTTTCAAAGTCTAAACTTGATAAGCAATGAAATTATTACCATAAATTCACAAGCCAGAGATTCTCCAACTGCAATCCAATTGAAGTGTGTAAAAATTGGGGTAATTTTCACAAAAACAGAAAATTTCCTCTAAATCTCAAATGTACTCTTGGTAAAGTATTAAGATTTCCATGGGTGTTTGTCTTTGGTTAAAAACTTCAGTACATTCATTCAACAAAATTGGTTTATTTCCACGAAGAATATTATAAATATTTTTGTGGAAGTTTCATTTACTCGAACATTTCTTCCAAGTGTATCTACTAAGGAATTCCTTAATAAGAAAGCATCTAAAATAAGTTTTTAAAGCAAAACTCAATATGCTTATTGGCACAATTTTGAATGATGGTTAATTTCTGAATTGGCGACACATACTTCTGTTTTATGTGCTCTAGCATTTCTTCAATCGAGGATGATATGATTGGAGAACACAGATGTGCCTAAATATTAATAATAACAGTTGCTGCATATTCAAAGAGTATGTGCATAATTTGGTAGAGCTTAATTGCAATATGAGATATATAACCATTTGTTTATCTATGAAAACCAAATAATACCTATTCAGAGAAGCATTTCATTAGCTTGCTTGGCAGTGCTTTTAGAAAGAATCAGTGCCAGATGTGGACACAAAGGAGAGAAGCAGGAATTAAACCAAGGAAATTCTTGGCTACTGTAAACAGTTCATTTATGCCTAAGGATATTTGCTTGCTGTGCTTTTAATTTTTAATATGCACATATTTTGTCATCCTCCATATATATTCTCATGCTAGAAACATTCTACTTTTCCCAAATACTGCATCCTAGAAAATGTAATATATTTTTAGATAATTTCTGTGATATGAAATAATGATATAATCATGAAATTAGATGAGATGATATGTAATGAACTGTATTTCATAATATTTATATATCAATTTGTGTTGTTTCTCTTAATTTTGGACTATAGATCCTAAACTTTTTCAGGAAAAGCTCTGTGTGTAAACCTGTTATTCATTTGGAAAATAATATTTTCTAATTTTTTTCATTATAGATGTTTCAGCTTTGAATGGAAAGAATATATAGATGTGCATAAAAATAAATTATAAATACATCTCTCCCTGGTCACAAGACACTCAAGTATATATTTCTCAATATGCCCATAATAAAATTTGATTAGCTACTGAAGTCATGATGTTAGATCATGATAAATCTAATGAATAATACTATCCAACACTTGAAGTAATAGACAGGAATATTACCTAAAAGGAACATGTAGTTCCTTGGATTATCTTATGAAGTCAAACTAACTCAAATTAAAAATCCATTCATGTAACTACCAAATTTTTAATACAAAAATTTAAATCAGCAAATAATATGGAACAATGGTTTTCACACCTAGATATCAGCCAGAATTAATCTGGCATCACTGAAAAGTACAAACTTTCTGAATCTTTCAACAATGAATTACAATTTTTGAAGAGTAGAGCTCCAAAACATGTACTAATAGTTCCCCGGCTGATTTTCTTCACAAAGTACAGCACAATGCAGATATTTTCTGATTCTCTTTAAGTATGTTTATTTACCTCATTTGGACACCTCTAATATGCTCCAGATTTCTTTTTTTAGTGTTAAACAATTCCATGCTTTATTACTGCTGTTATATTTCTCCAAGAGCTCCATCCCCTTTAGAGTATAAATATAAATTGGTAGAAGTTACAAAGAGTTATTCTATCCCATACCTGAAAAGAAGTAATAGATATGAGTACTATATTCTCATAGACTTTCATGCAGGCTTTGCAGATTGAACTGTGTATGTGTGTGTGCATGTGTGTGTGTGAGTGTCCTCCAGATTTGTCTTTCCACTCAAATACATATGATTTTGGAAAATCATTGGTGGTTGCATTAAAACCCCACTTTACTACTTTAAATTTATTCTCTTTTATAATCATGTAAAATGAGCATCTATTTGTAGCATAAAGATGAAATAATGGTACTAAGTTAGTTACATTTTTTCTTATATCAATTTAATTTTGGCATGTTTAAAAGTAAACAGATGCAGGGGCACCTGGGTGGCACAGCGGTTAGGCGTCTGCCTTCAGCTCAGGGCGTGATCCCGGCGTTATGGGATCGAGCCCCACATCGGGCTCTTCCGCTATGAGCCTGCTTCTTCCTCTCCCACTCCCCCTGCTTGTGTTCCCTCTCTCGCTGGCTGTCTCTATCTCTGTCAAATAAAATAAATAAAATCTATAAAAAAATATTTTAAAAAAAGTAAGCAGATGCATTAAACTTTCAAAACACCTTCCTATTACTCTCAAATTAACTACAATACTTTAAATGAAAAGTTAAAATATACCTGTGTAACTTAAAATTAAAACGACGGCATGATTTATTTTGTGGCACAGTGGTGCTGATAAGATGCACCTGGGCTGAAACCCCCACGCTAGCTAGTACAAGTCACATCAGGAATATCAGGCTCTCTGAGTATCAGGTGTTCTCATGCCTAGATTATCTTGGATCAGATTTTCCTACAAACAGCACTGCAAGATTGATGAGGCAAAACTAAATAGCTGAAGTATGCAGATGTTAAAACAGTCAAACAAGACACAAGGATTCTTCCTATTAACATAAAAAAAGACTAGAACCTTGTGATAGCTTTCCAAATAGAAATTAAAATGTATTTTGTTATTGATCTATTGGGTCAATCAAAACATGTGATGATGCTAATTTATTTGTTACTAAATTCAAAAGGCAAAATGCTATTTACTTTTAATAAAAATGCTACCTTCTTGTGAGATTTCCTCATTTTGGAGTCAGGGAACAGTGAAGGGAGTTCTGATGTCTTGTGACTGTGATGAGAAGTCAGTGGCTGAGAAAAGTGTCTTAAAGTTCTTAAAAGGCAAAACATTTTCTTTTTTCCTCCCTATTTCATTCTTTTATTCCATGTCAAGGACAAAGAAGATGCTTGTGTTATTTAGGGTTCTCCAAAGAAACAGAACCAACAGAATATACACAGAAAGATATGTAGAAAGAGATTTATTAAGAGAGGTCAGCTCTTGTGATTATGCAGGCCGAGAAGTCCCACTTTTGCAGTTATATATCATGCTCCTGTTGTCTACTCAATAACTTTAGCCCTGCAACGATCTTCTAATTTTCCAGCATCATCAAGTATTTTATACCCTCTGTATCCTTCCTAACAGCATTCAAGCATGCTGTGTTTCCCACCAATAATGGAAACTTTCTCAACTTTCATGCTTTTCCTCCAATATGAAAGCCATCTGATTTATTGCATAGGTATCTTTCCCATAAAATTGTTTATATTCATTGACTTCACTTGTTGCCTTCCATGACCCCTCACTCCACTCCAGAAACCCCAGAAACCCTTTCATTTATACTACTTAGATATAAACAATAGTATTAGATACAAACTAATCTTGTGAAGTAAACCAAATGATCTATTTTTATAAAATCTATACATGTTTGCTTAGATATCACCTTAATCAACTTCTTGGCAGCATTTGACAAAATTGATCACTTCATTCATCTTTAAACATGTCCTTTGCTTGGCTTCCAGAATACCACATTTTCCTTACTTATTGTTTTCTTATTGATCATTTATTCTAAGTATCCTTTGTTGGCTATTTTATCTCTTATTTTAAAATGTTCCAAGTGCCTTATAACTTGTCCTGACGACTTTTTAATGACTTATTATAATTCTATCACATGAAAAGGGGTATATAGTGACTCAGTACATGTGATATGGGGCCAAACTGCCCTGACTGAGATTCAGGCTTGATCACTTACTAGGCAAGGGGTGCTGGGCAAAATATTTAATCTGTCTGGATCTAATTTTTCTTCCCTCTAAAATGAAGACAGTAATGATGTCTACCTTTTAGGCTTGCTTTTTGAAATTACTAAAATTGTTCAGAATAGTACTTTATACCTGGTTATAGCCCAGTACATGTTATTTATTAAGAGGAATTATTTAATGCCATAATTCTACTCACCATCAATATGCTGATTAGGCATATTTATAACTCTAGTGTGAGACTCATTCTTGGCTTCCAATCTCACATTATAAACTGATTTAGGAAATATCTCTAATTAAAATATCTAAAACAGAACATTTTTTTAACTCCAAGAACAGAAATTCTTCTCTTATATTTCTCATTCCACTAAGTGGCACCACTATTTACCTAGTTCTTCCAGCAAAACATTTATTTACCACTGTAAGAATGCTGGTATCTATTTCGGGAACCTAAGACGATGGAAGTCCATCACAAAACAAAACCAAGCTCATCTTCCCTAAAAGTCCTTTCCTTCTACCTTCAAATTGTGTTCCCTCTTGTGCATGCAACATCACCTTACAACCCTCTCTCACTTACCTACTGATGTTATATACTATAAAGACAGTAGGGTAAACTGATGCATACAAAAAAGACAATTCTGCTGGTGCTTCTCTTCAAAAATGAAGACGTAAATGGAATGGAATGGAACGAGAATTGAAAAAAAAATAACATTTATGACCAATTACCTCAGCAATGCTGAAGAATCGAAGCAGTTAAAACAGAAATTGGAAAAATATATATTATTGATTATATCATTCTTTGAAGCTCTGCGTAATTTGGTCTATGCCAAAGTTCTGCACAAAGCTCTTGGCTGACATTCACATGCTTCAAAACTAAACCTTTCCCTGATGAAGAAAAGACATTCACTTGGCACTCAGTACCTACCCCCATCTGCTCTTGCCATTTCCAGCTGCTTCCCTTATGGTCCGTGAATTGGGAAGAGTCGTAAGTGTCTAATTTACCTAAAAATGGGAGTGGTATCCATTCCTTAGGCATGTTGTTGATATTACATTAGGTGTTTAAATTCCTGACTGGAAACCTGTAGATTTTTGATCAATTCTATCCTGATTATTGATTCTTCAAGAATGTTGAACTTAGATCTGATTTGCATAGAGGAGCTTCAGTCATTCTGTGAAAAACTTGAGGTCTCTTAGAGGTTGTTCAGTCAGGTTTTGTTTCCTTTCAATATAGACTAAACCAAAAATTCAACAAACATCATTGAGTACCTACTATGAGGAAAGAAGACATTTATTAATCTAGAATATTTACCCAAATATTCATACATTCGTATTATAGAAAGATATCCAGTGACTAATCACACGCTATGGAGAGTGTTAATGGAACTGCTATTCATGTCTCTATGTGTTTAATCAGATGGTTTTTCTAATGATGTCAGGGGAATTGGGGATTTTATGGTGGCAGGTGGATGGATAATTAATACAGGAGTGTGAAACACTTGAGGAGAGATGTGATTTGTTTGCAACTTTGAATTACATTGAATTTCCAGAGGTCCTCACTTGTTTTTCTAGGCATGAGGGATGGAGGACACCAGGAGAGAGGAGAAGGTAAAGTGAAGAATTGGAAAGAAGAGACCTTATTATTCTATGATTTCACTTAGTAGTTTCGCTGGGGTTTGTCTCACACAACACACTTGTCATGTAGCTCTTTGCTAGCCGTGGCCCTTCATTTTGCCCCTGAACTACTGAGTTATTCAGGAGAAATGGGATGAAAGCTAAAAAAGCAACCACCTGCCCATATACGGTAGTGAAGATTAATAACCAAACCAAGAATGTATGTCTAAAGTAATTACCCAGAAAAGCACCGTATAAGGAAGGATACGTATCCAGGTAATGTGTTGTACTGAGTGTACTTCTTATAAACAAGTAAGTAGTGTAGGTGGTAACACTTAGACTTCATTATGGGGCCCTACTTCTCTTACTGGTCTCACAAATGACTTGAGTCACACAATTAGAAATGTTTTTCTTGTTAGTGTCTCCTAATATAATTTGTTTCCTGAGAGAAATATTATGTTAGTTCAGGAACATCTGAATGTTGATCAGAACCAAGGCTGGCAGATGAGCTCTGAGATGCTGGGGAAAAGGAGGCCAAATATGAAATATGGCTACTTCACGTACAATGAAAGAGAAGTGATGAAGAAACTCATAACTTTACTGAGACAGCCCTTCTAACTGAAAAATGGAACTAGAGCTATATTAAGACATTTTAAGATATCAATGCACTATTACTTTAAAGGTATCCCTGTATAGAACATAAAAATTATTCACCCATCCATGATAAATCAACCTCATCTCTAAATGTATCAGTTGTGATGCAGTTAAATAGTTTGCATAACATTGCGTTTTGTAAACATGTTTGTGCAATAATTAGTCAACCTTTCTGTGTTTGTCTCAAATTTTTCATAAGTCCCCCCCAAAAAAGGGCTTTATAGGGCTTAAGCTCCACCTATAGTCCTTAATGTCTAAATTAACTATGAATGGGACAATGGATTTATTCAGAACTACTTGGGGAAGATGGATAAAATTCCATGTTCTAATCATATATGCTTATCAAATGATTTTACTTGACTCTCATCTATTATGCAGTATATTCCTTTTTTAAATTACTCATAATTATCCATAATGCATAATGTCTTAGTTTTCCTTCTCTTCTTTACTCACACAACATATAAAGATGTTGACATAGAGCTGATCTAAGAATAAGGCAAGGACTACTACTCAGAGATGAATATGTGAGCCAGTGAGTTCAATTATCTTGCAAATTATTTAATTATTACATCTCAAAATGTTTCTTTGCAGACTAATCATTCGCTTTAAATGTCCTTTCTTATATTCTTGATATTGCTCTTTTTACCATTAAAAGGGGTTAATCATGCTTCAGAAATAATTTTAAAAAGTAGACTTCATGGTGATTTGGGGTTATGATAATAAAACGCAAACATTTCAGATGAGCCACAAGAGTGACTCTTAGACCACAGTCTCTCTCCCAAATTATGTTATTGTAGTGAGAGAAATGAGTTTTAAGTATGTTTCATTTCATTTCCTGCCACGTCTACCTTACCAAAAGAAAAACAATGAATCACAGTTACACTCTTTTCATTTTTCAGTCTTCTCTCATACATGTAAAAAAAGACCTTCAATAAACTATGTTAATTTAATATACCTAATAAATAAGACAATGTAGCTCACAAGTGGCATAAAACAGTGCTTTATCTTTCTCCAGTGATACAACTACAGTGGTGATGTTACAGGGCATCCTGGGATAAAGACGTTATCAGGCTCACTGGCCATTGATTTATCTATTTCAAGGCTGAAAGACAACGCTGTATCTGCATACCTGTAGCACATCTAACTTAACTTCAGTACACTGAATGGGAAGCTCTGACATTAGAAATGGCTGGGATCATATGAACTGGCTAAGTGCCTCTGATGGAAAAATGTATTAATATAATGAATTTTGAAGCATTTGGTATATATAGCACTTGGTTGCTGAATTCATGTTATCTAAGGAAAATCAACCAGATATGGAAGAAGGAGAAATCTATATGGCTGACAATCAGGTAAATGTCATTTGCCTAAAAACTGTAACTACTATTAGAAGTGTATAACAGATGAATGGATAAAGATGTGGTCCATGTATACAATGGAATATTACTCAGCTATCAGAAAGGATGAATACCCAACATCTGCGTTGACATGGATGGAACTGGAGGGGATTATGCTAAGTGAAGTAAGTCAAGCAGAGAAAGACAATTATCATATGGTTTCACTTATATGTGGAACACAAGGAATAGCATGGAGGACATTAGGAGAAGGAAGGGGAAAATGAAGGGAGGAAATCAGAGGGGGAGACGAACCATGAGAGACTATGGACTACGGGAAACAAACTGAGGGTTTCAGAGGAGGGGGTGGGGAGGGGGGATGGGTTAGCCTGGTGATGGGTATTAAGGAGGGAATGTATTGCATGGAGCACTGGATGTTATACACAAACAATGAAACATGGAACACTACATTTAAAACTAATGATATACTGTATGGTGACTAACAATAAAATTAAAAAATAAAAAAAAATAAGTGTATAATAATTATACAAGAAGTAGGTAACACACAGGCCGGCTTTACCAATCTATCCTTGCCTTACTTTCATGTAGTAAGTTTACAGCTGCTACACAAAATTCACAAGTGAAAACTGCATATATTTAGCATGCAAATGTATTGAATTACCTGGGGATCCTGTTAAAAGGCAGACCCTCATTCAGTAGATCTGGGGTAGGGCCCAAGATTCTGCATTTCTAACAAGTTATTAGATGTTGCTGCTGTTGCTGCTCAACAATTTGTGCAGCCAGGAACTAAAGCATTTCACCCATGTGCTTTGAAGGTCTAAAACTACTTTATATTAAAATTAACATCAAATGTACAATATGAGTAAATATGGAAATATAAACCTGGACATTTTGAAAAACTTTTCAGTATCATTATAAAATTCTGTAGATGAATTTAAACATCTATGTGCTATATATACAATGCTGGTGGGTTTTCTTTCCAAATGCCATTTTAATGTCCCCTACGATTTTCTAAATAGAGAAAATTATCAAAAAACAAACACTCATGATTGTGTATACTACTTTTATGTGAGTTGATTGCTGTGACAGATGTTGACAAGCTTTTTTTCCTAATGAATAATCACAAAGGATTAATTTAATAAGAATAAGATAACATCTTTAAAGTATAATCACCATTTCCCTCGAGCAAAGAAAAGAAAAAAAAATCATGCTCCTCTGAAATAGTGCAGCAATTAAACTTAGAAAATCTCACTGGTTTGAAATTTTAGTAATATAATAAAATGATAAGGCTATGGAGACAAACTATTTCTGATAATCATCTGAATAAAATCATCCCACACGCTACACAGGATGCATGAATATTATGAGCAATATACTAATGCACATATGTTCCTGTTTCTATTTTGATACAGTTTGTATATATGACTTGTTATGGAAATGGTTATTTCCATACTTTAAATTTGGTATATACTGTTCTAATATATGAGGTACTACTGTGCTGTACACTTTTACCATGGAGGATTCTTTATATCTGGCAGAACAGAAATTTTCATCTCTTCATTATATGTATATAAATTATAGACATGTTTTGCTGCCCAATAAATTATACTTTGATATTATAGCAAGCCTAATAAGATTTTAGATGTTAATGTTATATTAAATGTTGATATATTTGAGAAAGAAAAAGTTGGAGGGTAGAGAAGCTAAGGACTTTATCTAGGTATACAGCAAAAGCCAGAGTACTCAAGATTTCATGAGTAGCAGGACAATGTTCTTTTCTCTATTTCATATGGTGGAATGCAATTCAAAGTGCTAGAATCTCTTCCTAGTACTGCCAACTTGTACTGGAAATAGTAATTCCCCCTGTGACCTTTGCAACCAACTAACAGAGTCAGCACATAATAACAAGAGGTTGAAAGTCTCCCTGCATGAAAGCATACGTAAAGTTGACTAAGAATACATGGTTAGCAGGGTAAGCACAGAAAAGAAACATAGTCACAAGAACTGTCTATGGGTGAATGTCCAGAACGTCACTTTATCCAAGAAAGAAGCAAAATCTCAGATTTGTAATCGATTATTTATTTGGAGAGCGGAGGGGGTTTCTTTGGAGAACAGGGATGTCTCTTACGAAGATATCCATCTCCTTTCCTGGAATCTCTGCTAAATAAGCAATATTCTGACTAGTTATTTAATTTTTGAGGTATGCTGATTCTGGAGAGCAGAGCTCTGAAGGGTCAATGGAAGAAGTACTGGTTAAGAGGATTAATTAATTAATTAATCCCTGTATATCAACAACATCAAATTTCTTGATCCCGAAAGCTCAGGGTCAGTTCTTAGAGCATTTCCCTCTGTTTGATATTCTTTTTTAAAATATTATTTATTTATTTATTTGAGAGAGAGAGAGTGAGCACGCACAAGCAGGGGGAGTGGCAGAGCGAGAGGGAGAAGTAGGCTCCCCACTGTGCATGGTGGTGCCTGACTTGGGGCTCGATCCCAGGACCCCGGGATCATGACCTGAGCCGAGGACAGATGTTTAACCAACCGAGCCACCCAGGCGCCCTTGTCTGATATTCTGTAATAATGGATCTATTTCATTCTCCTATTTTTCAGTCTTAGGACCAGCTTTTTAATCTATGATTGTAATTTAAATTCATTTTCAGAGAAATTATGATAAAAAGCAAATTATAAACCTAGAAATGAAATGACTCTGTGTGGGATATTTGAGGTAAGAATATATCAAAACTATTAACATATTATATTTCTAAATTGTTAATATTTGAATATCTTAAAATATATATGAAACATATTTTTGAAATTCATAACTCATGCTCATTATTATAGTGTAAAAAATATACATACACATACACATACACACACACACAATTTTAATTTTTAGTCTCTCACCATAACTGAATGTTGGAAATGATTACAACATGAAATAATTGTGAGAAAAACAGGGGGATAATCAAAGGTTAAAAACAGAGATTTAATTAGTAATATCTTGATTAAAAATAGCATGATTGCCAAACATAGGACAGAGCAGGTGTTTTAGTTGTGCCCTGTAACAATATTGCTCTTGGTGTTTCTTCCGTATTCTATCAACAAACCAAGATGCCAAAAGAATATCACCAGCCCATCACTAGTCTGAAGCATGTGTTTTGTGGCGCATTTTGTGTGAGGTTTTGTGGTGGGTTTTGTGTAAGGCTTCATTGCCCGGAATCTAAAACATGAAGTTTGTGCTGGATGTTGACTGGGTGGGAACACAACTAATGCAGGACAGGTGGGTCTCTGGCAGGCCCTTGCCACGTGGTGTAGGTATCCACCCAGACAACTAGTTGATTACAATCAGAGAAGAGAGCCCTTAGAAAACAGCAGCCTTTGAAAGAGAGTTAGAGGAGGTTATCTGTAGGTCAGAATTGTTGGATTTAGAGATGGCCAGCCTATATTATTAATCAGTGGTTCTCTTCCCCACAAAAGTCATCAATTCCTGCATAATCCTGAAAATCTGCTTCAGCCTCTCCTTTCACATTATCAGGCAATTAGTTATATGACAAGGGACATGAGCTCACAAAGAAAACTGAAGATCTGAGCAAATCAACTGATATATAAAAATATTAAAAATGAAACTATGTCACCTCACCTGGTATTAATGATCAAACCAAATAGAAATGTACAATAAAGGCATTAAATACTCTCAAAGAGATAACAGCAGACATTGAAAACATAAAAAAGAATAAGGAATCAACTAGGAAGAATCAAGTTGAATGTTGGGTATGATAAATGCAAAATGAAATAAAGAAATTAACTGGCAGCTTGAAGTACTCAGGAACAAGTTAGACACAAAGAGACAGCACATAAAAAAACAAAGTCCTTGATATGAAAGGTAGAAGGTGAAATATCAGTATCCATCTAAGAAGAGTTTTAGGGAAAGGAAGATAATTTGGGAAAGTATTTAAAGTTACAATCTCAGAATTTAATAGAATTAGGGAAAATGTGAGACTTTAGATATAATATACTTGTCAAGCACAAGACAAGCTAGATTTTTTTTTTTTAAAAACTACACTTGTGATTGATAAAGTGGAATTTAAGAACACGAAATGGCAAATAATTTGAAAATCTTATGGAAAAATAGTTTTCTTACAAATGTACAGGACAACAGTTAACATCTGAATTCTCAACAGTAACACTGAATGAAAATGAGAACATAGAATAATAACTTCTAGGTTTTGAAGAAAAATATCTTGTAATTTATGTCCATTTAATCTATTATATTAATGTGATGGAGGAAAAAATGGTGAGGGAAACTAGACATTTTAAGTAATAGCAGAAAAACATTGCTTTCGGGTTTTTTTTTTTGTTTTTTTTTGGTAGAATTACACTACCAAAAGTATATGTAAATCAATTTCTGAATTTAGAATGTGAAATAAAAATATAATAAAACAGTCTATTTGTAAATAAGACAAAATAGCATTAATAAGTGTGATGGAGTAGCCTTTGGAATTGTTAAGTAGATTGGTATCTTAACAGTTGATCCATTTCAATTGGATTGAGGTACATTGGTGCTACACAGAAGTTTTCTTTTGTTTTACATGCCTTTTTATTTGCTCTTTAATTGGAGAATGGATTAGCTCTGTGTAATTTATCAAATAAAAAGCATCACCAGGTTTGTGTTCCTGGAGAAAACGAGGACTTGAAGGAATTTATAGGCAGTAAATTTTACCATCTGGGGAGGGGGGGGTGGGTTTGTGTGAGGCTTCTTTGTCCGGAATCTAAGAGAATTAGCTCTGGGTCCAGGATGCCAGGTTGTGAATCCTGGTCTATTGTCACTAGGTTTATGAATTTGGGCAAATGATTTATTCACTCTAGTTTTCTTATCTATAAAATGTGGGTAAAAGACAACCTAAGTCCTATGACTCTCATGTGAGTTAACTGTGGCCTGAGATACATTGTTTAACAAATGTAATTACTTAGACCAGTAGAGTGGATTAAACAGAGCGGCCTCTCTGAAGAGACTGGGTAGCCAGGTACAGATAAAGGAGGGGTTCATTCTTCTAGGAAAGGAAAAAATACAAAGGTAATGACATTTGGAAAGAGAGATGGAATAATGCCAAAACAAACGGTGCCCTTCTCAGAATTCATAAATAGATACCTACCAATGTGATTATGTGGGCTTCCTGAATTAACTGTGAAAAAACAAGTAGAATACTGATCATATTTTAACTCATTTTCTATTTGTACTTATTTAGCATGATTCTTTCCTAGTATATTTTTGCTTGGAATGAGTCACAGAGTTCAAGTGGTATGTGTCTGAGTGGAAACGAAGTACTAGGGGATAAATGGAGTATGGAGGAAGCAGATATTGTTAAAGTCTTGTTCTTTCCCAGCTCAAGCCCAATCTATTGCAATCTGTGTCAGCTGCACCTTCAAAATATATCCAGGTCTGACTTCTCCCCATCTCTACCTCTACTACTCAACCATCTTCTTCACCTCACTAATTAGAAGAGCCTACAGACTGGTCTCTCGAATGCTACTTTTGCCCACTTTTCATTTATTTTCCCCAGAGGAGTAGAAGTGATTCTTCAAAACTTAATTCTATGCCACCCGTCCGCCCAGTCTCTCCAGTGGTTTCTCATCTCACCCCAAATAAAGGCAGGTTTCTTAAAATGGACAGAAAAAGACACCAGGTCCCTTAGCTGCCCCCTCCTCCCTCATTTCCTGCCCTAACCTTCCTCACTCACTCAGAGCAGCTACACTGGCCTCTTGCTTTTCCTCAAACACACAGAGCAAACACATTTAAGGCATTTGCAGTTCCTTTCCTAGACCTTGTCTTCCAAAACACCAGTACTGTTAGATCCTCCTTCTTTGGTCTTCTTATTGAGAAAAACTTCCTATCCACTCTATCTAAAACATCAGTTTTCTTTTACTATCCTTGTGTTGCCTGATTTCTTTTTTACACTATGTTACTCTTTGTAATAAATAACAGTAACAAAAAATAACAAATACATTTATTTGTTCACTATTGGCTGCCACTCACGAGGTTTTAAAAATCATGAGAGTGGTGGCTTGGTCTGTTCTTTCTCACAGAGCTTCCTGGTTCCCTGGACTCAGAACTACACCTGGGGAATAAAATCCCAGATGAGAACTTGGGGATAGTTTAAGACTGAATTTCTCTGGAATCACTAATTCAAATGTTGTAGTCAAAACTTCTTCAATACCTGGGTCCTGTCTAGCAGCTAAAATGTTTCTTTCACACATTTCAATGTGCAAAAATATTTGGTTACTTTGATTTACTTTCTTAAGGTCATGAAAAACTATGGAGTTTAACATGCTTTCACTGAAACATAAATATTCTAATTAAACATATATGGCCATTTTCCTTTTACTAAGAGCTTCCTTGGGCTACCTTTTATTATAAATGTCATGCAGTGCCAGCTTAAAGCTATTCAGAAATAATAAGAGAATCTTAGAAAACCGAAGTGTATTCAGTGCACGTGTGATGTGAATATAACTGTGTGTATGTGTTTTATTTATACAAGTGTCTATATGATATATATTGCTATATATAGAATACATAGTACATTATATAAAAATTAAACATATACTCATAAATATGGGTTTTTATGGAAAATAGGTAATGGACCACATGGTAAAATTATAACATGGAAAATTATATTTTAGTGAATACATCTGCCCATGTGAATCAAATCCCTCATTGTGAAGTTTCCTCACTACTTCTGAATTGGTCTAGCAAGATAAGTAGCAGATAGCAGTGCAACTTAATAAAAATAGCTATAATGTTTACTCCTCCCATGGCCACACCGTACAGTTCTGCTTAAAAGCTCTTTCAATTGAAAAAAAGAGTATGTTTCTAATGTATTTCTCTGAAAGAGAAAGGTGCACCTTATATGTTCATTTACACATTTATTTTAAATGAAGTTTTGAGGGGTACAAAAATCTTTACACAATTGTTATTATCATTTTCATAAATGTCTACATGGAACTTAGTTTGATTTATTATAAGGGAAGTTTGCTTCTTTTTATGAACTGTGGCATCTAATTTTTAGATTTGAAGCAGTATTTTCTGATTTATGTTGGCGTTAATAACATTGACTCTG
This sequence comes from Ursus americanus, assembly GCF_024610735.1. NCBI lineage: Eukaryota > Metazoa > Chordata > Mammalia > Carnivora > Ursidae > Ursus > Ursus americanus. The sequence continues at coordinate 39,431,185 of NC_142136.1, forward strand.
CGAAAATCGCCATTGCCTCCCAGTTGGGCACTACCCTTGGGAGGATAGGTCACAGCTATCTAACAGCGGCATCCACAGCTGTTCATGCTGACGCAGATTTGACTGTTATTTCCTTGACAGAGGTCACAGAGAAGCAGTAGAAGATAATTTCATGAGGCATCTGCTATATTTGTGGTTATACTCATTCTTCAAGATTGACCTACAAACTTTAGCTTCTGCAAGAAAATAACATTAAATCAAGACACAGGGGCTTATAAATGGAAAGCTGTAACAAATGAACCTTCATGTGAATGGAATGTTATCTTCAATTGAAAAATCAATATAGTTAAAACCAATAAAATGTTGGTTTCAAAAGAGGCTTAAATAGAGGTCAAAATGGATATATTTAACTTGAAAAGCTTTAAACTATAATATAAAAATCCAGCTAGAATATACTGTACACAAGTGTACCACAGTTAATGCTTAGGGTTACCTAAGAGTTTAGATAGAATCTCTTCTTGAAAATATTTTTTTTTTTAACTAGAGCACATTAAACATGATTACAATACACAATTTTATCTGCCTAATTTTAAATATTGCTATCAGTGTCTGCTTTAAGTAAAATCTATTCTCAAAAATAATTTGCTATAAATTAATCAAAATCTCAAAGGCCTACCTCTCTCTTTTGGGCTCTGTTTTTGGTCCCAAAGCTTGTTTTTGGGCAACTAATGGGCATCATCAAATATGCCAGAAGATTATCAGTTCTGAAGCCAAAATTATGTTCTAATGTTGCCTTGTTACTTATCTGTGTAACATCGAACAAGTTACTTAAATCTTCTGAGCCTCAGTTTCATCATCTATAAAATGAATAGTAAAGTAACACAAAATAATTCTATAAAGATTAAATTTTAAAATGCCCATAAAATCAACTAGAAAGATATGTGGTAATTATTAGCTATTTCTTAAATACATATTGTATACCTTCTTACTGTGTTTAGCTTCAAAAACAAACAAACAAACAGTCTAACCTAATTCTAAAGAGGGTTTCAAGAAACCAAAATGATTATTTTTACCTAGGAGCAAATGGCTTACTTTCCTGCCATTTTTCTTCTTATTAATGAATTCTTCATTTTTTTTCTTAGAAAATAGTTTTTAGTTGCCTAATGGGTGCCAGACACAAAACTCTTGGATGCAGACAGGATGACAGACAGAGGCAGGGTTTAAAAGGTAAAGAGGATTAGATTATACTTGCTTCTGAGGTACACCAAGCACAGAAGAAAAACATAAATCAAGTGAAACAACCTGAAACTGTTTCCTACATTTGGGAAACTATGGGTCCTTCGATTTTGCTCTGTGAAGGTGTAGAAGAGAAAGAGAAGTGTGCTTAGATCATATATCTTCTGTATAAGAAACTTGAATATTATACCAAAAGTCTTAAGAAAATATTTTAAGTGCAATTATTTGACTATACAATAATCAAATAGCTCTTTTGTAAAATATAGTAAAACTATATCCAATATGAGAAAAATATTTTTGAATATAGAAATAAATGAGCCCTTACTTCTACTCAAAAAGATTTACAAATCTCTGAACATTTGACTGAGAGATTAAACACTGGAAACATATTTCATTAGAAATTGGCCTAGGGGCTGGGGCGCCTGGGTGGCACAGCGGTTAAGTGTCTGCCTTCAGCTCAGGGCGTGATCCCAGCGTTATGGGATTGAGCCCCACATCAGGCTCTTCCGCTATGAGTCTGCTTCTTCCTCTCCCACTCCCCCTGCTTGTGTTCCCTCTCTCTCTGGCTGTCTCTATCTCTGTCGAATAAATAAATAAAATCTTTAAAAAAAAAAAGAAAAGAAAAGAAATTGGCCTAGGGGGGTGCTTGGCTGGCTCTTTCGGTGGCGCATGCAACTTTTGATCTCCAGGTTCTGAGTTCTGGCCATACAGTGGGTGTAGAGATTACTTAAAGATAAAAATTTAAAAAAAAATCTTAAAAAAAAATGATATTGGACTAGGGATAGGTGAAGGAGATTAAGAGGTACAAACTTTCAGTTATAAAATAAATAAGTTATGGGGATGAAAAGTACAGTATAAGGAATATAGTTAATAATATTGGGAAGGAAGGAAAGAAGAAAGGAAGGGAGTCAGTCCGTCTTCTTTGGAAAATAATAAGATTATGTAAACTTAAAAATATATCATGAAGATTTTATAAGTCTTATTCAAGAATGACATGAGATTTTCTAAAATTATTGGTAAAGAATAAGATTTTTGCATATGAAAGTAAGTTGAAATTACTGAAATTATAGGAGTATTCAGGCATGACAATGATTCAACCAAGGGGCCAAAAGGAAGGAGAGTTAATATTAAATAATATTAGCTTATCTGCTATTATCTGAGCTTTGAATTATTAATTGCTGTCCTAAGACACCCATCTTAATTGAATTGAAATGGTGACTGTTTTCACAACACTGGTATTTGGTTCTTTGGTTCAAAATATTAAAATAATTGCACAGCGTTAAAAAATTTCCTCTGTGACATGTTTGTAAATACTGATATTTTTATTTCAAACTTACTTTAGTTTATGTATATAATACTCAGAGATTTATATGAAAAAGAAAATGTGTTTTAAAAAATGACCAACTATAATCACAGGAAGTTGGAGAACAATGGATAGTAAAGAAATGGGAGAAATAAGAACACTTTAAACAAACACACACAGAAAATCAAGCCTATCACTTGACTTCTTGGGTGGAAATAAGAAAAGATGACATATTTCTTTCTTTCCCTTTCTAACTAATAAAAAATTATATGTTGGTCTTTGAGGAGTAAGACATGGGGAAATGTGCCAAATTATATCCAATTACTGGATATTATTACCTATGGCCTTGGTAAGGCTTCCAAGATTTGCTTGGAGGGCAAGTATTCTGACAGATATTTGGAAGAAATAGAAAGGTGGTAAATTGGTGGTAGGTTGGATGGTGTTACAAGTGAAAAATAATGTAGGGTTAACATCTATGATCTATCAACATTTGGAATCATGAATAAGTTGCAAGAATCTGGGACATTTGTCAAGTTATATACTTTAAATGCAAAGTACAAAGATATGAAGGGACTACTTTCCTTTTTATTTATTTTAATTCAAATGGCAGTGTTTGGATATGCTCTGAATAATAAAAAAAAATGCTCCATAGATAAATGTATGAATAGTCACTTAGCACTTCGGATGTTATGGAAGTTATCCTACTCAATTAGAGTTTGAATGTAAAATTTAATTTCTGATTTTATTTGATCTCAAGTATTATGTAATGGCAGCAGTATTTTTCATTCACCCTAAGAAATGAAGTGTGATTGGTATTAAGATTATAAGTTCTTCCAGTAACTTATTTAAGATAAATTTTCCTTTTAACCACTATGAGCCTATTATAACAAAGCATAATAGCGTGGAAAGATTGATAGCTATAATTCAAGATTAACAAATGTCCAGCATTATTCTATTCCTTGCTCTTGTACCCTGTCCTACATTTTCTTTATAAAATGATACTAACTTTCATTGAGCCATATACTGGCTTTTGTTCTGTTAATTTTTTATTTAATCAATTAAAACTCTTACTATCTAATTATCTACTGGAAAATTATATCAATTTTCTCTTCAACAGTCAATATGTTTTCAGGCATCAAGCATTCTTGTGAGAATTTTACCTAATTAGTTTTGTCAACAAATATTTATTTAGCACCTACTAGGTGCTAGGCACTTTTCTATAAAACACAGACACAGAAATGAGCTAAACAGAGAAAAAAAAAAAACTGCAATCCTGAAGCTTTCATTCTAGCTGAAGAAGTCAGAATATTAAGCACATAATATTAAAACATGTAAATTTCAAAGAGGAAATACCAGAGAAAAAAATGAAGTTGTGAAGAAGGATTACTGGGTTCCTGAACAGGGGGATTTTATTTTATATTTTCACACCAGAATGTGAAAATGTGATTTTTCTACAAAAACCTTAAGGAAGTAAAGGAGGTCTTAAGAAAGGAATATAGGTAGGGAGAATGGCAAGTGCTATGTCCCTGAGATGTGAGCATGACATTGAGAAACACAGTGCAGACCAATCTAGTCAGAGTACATTAAACTAGGGAGGCATAAAGGGATATAACTTCAGAGAGAGAATAGGGGTGAAGTATCCTATAGCTATGTGAAAACACTGGGAAGTTTGGAGCAGAGAGAAGTAATATAGTCTCCTCCAAAGGATAATGTGGAGGCCCACATTAACTAGACACAGAATGGGAAGGAGGAGAGAACATGGTTAGGAGGTAATGGATGTGGTCCAGGAAAGCATCCAGTGGCATGGATGAAAGTGGTGGCTGTGGAGGTGGTGAGAAATGGTCAGATACTGGTTATATTTTTTGAATGAAAACAAAAGATTTGCTGATGAATTGAATGTGCAATATGGAGAGTCAAGTTTTCAGCATGAGCAACTGGAGGGACATAGCTGTTGCCATTTGTTGAATTGCAAATGTTTTTGACATGTTAAGTTTGAGATACTAATTGATTACCTATGTGGAGATGCAAACAGAAGTTAGGTCCAAACTGGTTTGGTTAATATCCGCCCCTGAACTCAAAGAAATCAACCAAAGAATAGGATATAAAAAAGAGAAAAAAACCTCTCAGGACTAAGCCTTAGACATACAACAGCATGTAAAGATTGGAAATGATAAGCAGGAAGTTAGCATTCAGGCTGCTAAGGAGTTTCCAGTGAAGGAGGAGGGAACCAGTAGAGTTGGCATTCCCTGGAGCCAACTGGTCGAAGTATTCCAAGGAAGAGAGATAAATTAGCTTTTTCAAATGCTGATGATAGTTCAAAAGAATGAGAAGTGAGAGTAGACCATAGATTGTCAAAGTGAAAGCCATTGCCAAATCATCTAAATTAGTTTTGGTTGATGGGTGGTCATGAAAACCCTAGTACAGTTAGTTCAGCAAAGAATAAGAATTTCTAGTAGAATGATAAGCTAGATACTTGTATTGAAACCTATGATGTAGTCAATTCAAGCAATTCTGAATAGCATGTTTAAACATCTTTGTACAAACACTGATGAGCTGGAACAGTGCAAGGATTCCCAGGCTATGAATGAGCACAGGTTCAAACCCAGAAAATTAAGTACAGTAGCATAGCAAGGCAGTGTTAAAATCCTGTCAAGCCTTAAACACAACTCAGTCTCAAACAACCTTAGAGAAACAAATTGGGTTTGTTGCTTTCTTCCCTAAGACTTGATACAGTAATCTAAATAACCATTAATTATGGTATATAAGATCCAAATACTAAGCATAATTAAAAATATGTATATTTCCATGATACGGATCTATTAACCTGTAAATAGACTGTTTATATTCCTTTTTAAAGTCTGTCTTTTCTAGGACTTTATTACATCTTAATTGACAAAATTTATCTTCTTCATCAGTTTTTTAGACAAGTTTAAAAATTGAGTTTAGAATCACAGTCATCTTGGAGACATAATAAATTTTCTATCACTCTTTAATTATAGTGGGTTTTCATTATTATTTATTTCCTTCAAAACAATAAAAATCATTGTACCATTTGTTAAAACTTTAAGAGTAAAATAAACTAATTTTATAAGTTTATTATTGTTATAATTAAATATATGTGTAGTATGTATGATTCCTGAAATAAAATTTATCAACATACTACACGTCTGTCTGTGATAAGTAATTTTCATCTTTTAGGAGATTCACATTGTAATATTTTATCTAATAATTTTATAATACTCATAGGTTGGTTTTTATTTTTTTTAGTTTCAGGTATATTAACAAATACCAAATTAATGCATATATCTAAAACAAGATATGGATTAGCCATTCACATCAAAATGTCACTAATTATAGTGTCTTTGTATTGATCTACTTTGTCAAAATATTATTAATTAGTGAAATGTTGAAAGTAGGCATGATACAGTTAAAGTAATCACTCTTACCACATTGTCATTTCAGAAAAATTTATGAGAGAAAGAGTGAACAGATCAAAGGATCAGTATATTTTTAATGAATTACTGATGCTCTCAACTTAACTTTAGATAACATGCAGTTTATAGATTTCTATCACACTGAATATTTATTATATGAAATCTAATAGTATATAGTAAAAGAAAGTCCAATAATCAGAAACTCCCATATTAAAGTACCCATTGAGTTCAATATGCTCTGTTCTGACCTGAGTTCTATTCCATCCTGCTGGGTGATACACAGCTGGATGAGAGATTATGAGTACTCACCTAAGAGATCCATAAATACAAAATAAGGTATAAATTATAAGTTCTATTCTATTGGCTTTTGAACAAAAGTTTCTACCTAGGGTAAGTCTGTCTTGGAGGAAATTTATTTCCATCAACAGAAACATGACTACTTTAACATAATAAAAATGCATTTCATAAAATTTCATTGACGATAAAGAAGTAAAATTATGCTGAGAGCAGTCAGATAAAACATGAACCTGGGATACTCTCAGATCCTTAGTGGAACAATAGTTCTCTCTAATATTCTCCTATCTAAACAACTGACCATATTTGTCTCATGACACAAAACAGAGAGAAAGTTAATGTCATGGTTTCTTGCCAATCAATGGACTGTCTTCTTTGGGGCTAGGAGTTTTCTATTGTCCAAGTAGCTATTGATAAAAATCAGTGAAGGCAGTAAGTAGGAACCTGCTTCTGCGCACTCCAGACTCCATGTCTATACAATCCATGGTAGTTATCATTCCGTTACTGATTTAACATTTTCAACCCTGCTTGCATCCTGATAATTCTTATTTAACTTTCCCCCCAAATGTACCTATATTCCTTTCTGATAGCTCAACTATTACATTGGTATAAGGGTAAGGAAAGAAAAAAGACGAGAGGCATGGAAACTGAAGCAGAGAGGAGGAAAATAAAAGCATAGTATATGAGTTGTGTTGCTTTTTTTTTTTTTTTAAAGAACTAACACGTTCTATTTTAGGATCAAGCCAGTTTGAAATATGTGAATAGCTGATGGCAAAGCAAAGAGGGCCATGATGTTTGAAATTCAAGAGACAAGAGAGGGAAAGTAAAATAATTTACAATTAGTACCTATTTTGTGTCAGGTACAACTAAGGTCATTAACATATCCCCCTCCCTCATTTAATGCTATGACTATGTCATTTTAAATAAAAATTTCTGAAACACAGCATGATTAATTAACTTGTCTAAATTCACGTAGCATTTAGATGCTGAAGCTATGATTCAAACCTAAATGTCTCTAATTTTAAGTTTTATGCCTTTTTCAATACTTTACAGAAGGAGTGTTAGATGTAAAGACATAATTAAAAATAGTAAATTGACATCTGCAGAAGTACATACTTGAGATTCAGAAACATGGCTAGCAATGAGTAAAAACTCAAGATACTAGGAAACATTCATCAGAGAATTGAAAGAAGGGGTAAGAAACTAGGTAATGAAATAATTTTAGTATTTTATTCAACTGAATTCTCCTACAAATTCCTTAAGTTCTACTTAAAAATAACTTATTTGTTACTCTTCAATAAATATTTGGGTTATGATTCAATATTGACACCTCACTGAAAATGATGACATTTTACTTGCTTCATCTCTACCTGTGGACAAATGTGTGCATAGATGACATTTTGTATTTATTTGTTTTGCACATATAGTACTTTCATTTTATATATATATATTGTTTTTTTTAAAATAAGCTCTACACCCAATGTGGGGCTTGAACTCATGACTCTGAAGTCAAAAAAAAAAAAAAAAATATATATATATATATATATATATATATATATATATATATATATGGTTGTTATTGTTTTATTTTTTAAAATAAGCTCTACACCCAATGTGGGGCTTGAACTCATGACTCTGAAGTCAAAAAAAATATATATATATATGGTTGTTATTGTTTTATTTTTTAAAATAAGCTCTACACCCAATGTGGGGCTTGAACTCATGACTCTGAAATCAAGAGTTGCACACTCTACCAACTGAGCCAGCCAGGTGTCCCCATAATATATATTTTTAATTTCTCATTTTAGTTTTCCTGGGTCAGAGAATTCGCATCACACATGCTCACTCAATTTTTGTCTCATTTTTCCCTTACACTCCCTCTTTAGGTAAATTGCACATTTAGCAGTAAACAGAGGAGAAAATATGATACTGATGTGAAAGTTGTTCCTAATGACATGATTTGCTTGCAGTCTCATTATTTTGTGAATAATAATGACAGCTAATTTAAACTTAATGCACAGGCAATTTCTTTGAATATTCACACCAATAGCTTTAGAAAGTCAATGATCTCAAGGCTGAGGTAAGAATCTCTGGGACAATTTAGGAAATTTTCAGCTCACTGAGCAAACATTGGGGGAAAAATCTTTGAAAAGACATTACAGGATCACAAATGAAATTTTAGTTTAATTCATAATGTGTGCAAATACTTCAATATTTCTATCAAGTGCTAGTATCTAGACGTATTAAAAATAGTCATGCTTATATCCTTTTAATATGTATAAAATTATATATATTTCTTTTTAATTTTCTTTTAAAGTAGTTCTCTAATATGGCTATATATTTGGTGTTTAGAATTAAAAAGCTATATTTTGTATCACCTTTTTAAAGGGGTCTCTGGCTGCCTCAGTCAGAAGAGCATGGGACTCTTCATCTTGGGATTGTGAGTTCAAGCCCGTTGTTGGGTGTAGAGATTACTTAAAAATAATAAAATAATAATATATTTAAAAGCAAACAAAACTTTTTTAGAAGAAGTGATATTTAAATGCTCCAAGTGTTGCAAGTAGGTAGGAAAAGAGCATCCAGCTGGAGGCAACAGCAAAAGTAGACACTCTGAAGTTAGAACATCCATGAAACTGCACCAGTACGATTTGAACATAACCAATGATGCTTAGAGTGGTATGTGTTGAGGTGTGAAATGCAAGCTCATGGAATCATTTTAATAAAGAAATTTTAGAGCCATGGATAGGAAGAAAGATTTAATTCTAAGGACAATGAAGAGAAACATGCAACAAGTTTTAGGAGGATGGATCACAAATTTATATTTTAAATGACTGAATGTATTGCTCAGTGGCACACCTTCCTACTCATAGGGTGGCCCATGGAGCAATGGCAGCATCAATGGGGAGCTTGCAAGAAATGCAGAATCTTTGGTCCACATTGCAGATCTACCTAACTGAAATTGACATTTTAAAATGTTTGGTTAATTCTTTGATACAGTAAAGTTCGAGAGCACTGGTTTAAGACATGCTTCTTTGAGCCCACTGGTTCATGCCATTATAGATGGTGTTTCATTGGCCTGCTTCACAGCTCTCAGCCTAGGGTTCTTTCACTATGTTCATGGCTAACTGCACCATTTCATGGGTTTCTAATCTTCCTTCTTCTTGGTTTCATTCTCATCTTGTTGGAGTATATTTTCAAGTAATTGCCTCAGAAAGAGTGTGGTGGAGGTAAATCTACTGGTCGTGGCATGATCCAAGTTTGGCTGCCTCTAGGATTCAAGATAAAGAGCTGCTTTTCCTCAGAACTTTAATACTTTCATCTACTGTGCGGGAATCTGCACTTTTCCTGAGCAATATGATGGTAATGTGAAACTTGTCCCATTGTAAAAAGAATCTTTTTTTTTTTTTCCTTCTCTCTGGAAGCTTTTACAAACTTTTCTTTGTACTTAGTGTTATATTAAATAATGCTATGCTTAGAGTTGGGGAATATTTTCCTCAGTATTAATTTGACAAGACCTTCCTGTCCATTTCATTTATTTTTTTTATTTCTCTTTCCAGAACTTCTATGTGGTATGCTGGACATCCTGAATTTTTCTCAGTCAAGTGTTTCTTCAATATTTTGTTTTTTATAGCTTTCTTTGTGAGGAAACAAAAAGCAGTCCCTTCTATCCAGGAAGTGATCTCACAATGACAGTGGCTTCACCATTGTGAGAAGATGGCCTGACACTCATAACTAGGCCACACTCTTCTCTTCTTAGACATACATGATCTTGTAGGAACCAACATCAAGATCACACTGAGATTATGATAAAGTGAGAAAAAACAATGTCATGTACAACCCATGAGATAGCTAACATCTCATTTCTCAGCAATTATGAATGACTGCTGTTTCTTTATCAACTACAGTGTGATTCTTGCTCTAATATGCCCTTCCTGTAGATAAAATTAATGAGATGCTCTAACATATAAATGCTGCTGCATTCTAACAGCACCCAATCCAAAGTGGACTCCCATTTCCACATCCTGTTTCCAAAATTACCCAGTAAAACACCAAATCCAATTACAGGTTCTTTCTAATGCTCTTTACGAGACCTCCCACCATTCCTTATAGTATGTGTTCTCCCTCTCTGCAATTAGTAATAAACTCACTTGTTCACCTACAGGTATGTTCCTGGTGATCTTTGGCTGGAAGACATTGACAGAAGTATATTTTTAAATGCAGAGGGAAATTTTTAGCTTTATTTTACAAATTGAGAAGCTGAAACTTAAAGAAGTTAAAGAAGATTTAGGCAATATTTTTAAGTAAAAATTATTTTCATTTCACATCTCGGTAACACATGAGGACCCCATCAACCAAGGAATATATAGCCTTTCTAGCTTTGTCTTAATGCCACGCATACTGGTAGACTTTATCCCTTCCTGCCTCCCCATAAAAATTTAAATATTATTTCTCAGCTCCATAGTGTTGTTACTTTGAGTTAGATTATTATAACTACTCTATTGAATGTATGTGTTACTCAAAGATCTGTAAGAAGGAATGGATCACTTTAAAGAATTTCCTCTGTTGGTAGCAATGAATTTTCAGCACTGGCCGAGTCATGAAGATGTGGTCATGAAAGAAATTTGAGATCACAGCACATGGGCAGAACTTCCTCCACATGAAGTAAGAATTGCTCCTGGTGACAGAAGTTGTAGGTATAAATCAAAGTCAAGAAACCTTTCACCCAGAAGATGCTTTATGTTCCATCTCTTCCAGGCCACTGATTTCACAAATGAGGGAAAAATGTATATATATACACCCCAAATAATTATTTAAATTCCTCAGGGAATTCACTTATGGAAAAAAGCCTCTTCTTATGGCCCTTCTAGATGACACTATTGAGGAAATACTGGATTCCTCTTATTAGGAATACTGAAAGACATTTTTTTAGTCAGAAATTTAAAATATGTCACTAAATCACAACACTTCTGCAACTAATGGTATTAATTTCCACTGTGTTTTTATTATTCAATATATAAGTGACTCAAAATTGCCTGCATTAATTAACGCAATTTATTTTCCTTCATATTTATTACACAGAATAATATTCAACTTTTAAAGGAGCAAGAAAAATGTCTAGTTTAGTGATAAATTATGTACTACTCACTTTCTAATTGAATGTCTCAGTGGATGATCCTTTCTATTTAGCAAAGACTTAATTTCATTCCATCAATGATTAATTAGCATGACTGTTGACATAAATTTCTAAAGAAACAATATTTCTGTAAATCAGACTGTTTTTATAAATTCACATTGTGGGGAAACAGTTATATTCACTGTATTTGGGGAATTATAACTGAATTTGGGAAATTACAAAAATAGAAGAGATTTTAAAGTCAATAAAACACAATTTTGTCTTATGCATTCCTTAACTGAGAGACATTTCAACATCTATTAAATTTATTTTTTATCCTTTGTGATCAGAGCTCGAAAACTGAAACATGATAAACTACTGATTTTAAATTAGCAAATCGCTAAATTAGATTCTTAACCTGAGAAAGGATGATTATTTAACTTGTACAAGTTATGACTGTGCAGGATTAATCAATCCTCTGTCTCTGCAATATAACCAAGAAATGAATTGTGATATAGTGATCTATTCAATATCTAATTTGTGACTGTCCATTCTTTACCACACAATTGTGTAGATGCTACAAATTTGTCAGGGAAAAAAACAGATGCAGTTTATACCCTTGTGGATTGTACAGCCCAGTAGAAAAAAAATAGCATTTAGGAGCTAAGCTAGTGTGGAAGAACAAAAATTTAATCTGAGAACTAACTGTTAAACTGAGATCAAAAGGATGAGTAGCAGTCACCTGGTGAATTTAATATAGGAGGATGAGTGAAAGAAACTTTCCTGCAAAGGAAATCATGTGAAGGCTCATATTTTAAAGAAAATGCAGCACATTCTAAAAAGTAAGAAGAGTTATTCCGATGAAGTGAAACTGAGTAACACAGAAAAAGGTGAAAAAGAAAGCTGGAGAGGAAGACATGCACCAGACTGCAAGGATGATGTTTGGCAAGGACAATGAAAAGTCACTAAAGCATTTTTAAATACAAGCGACACATTCTGCTTTATTATTTTTAAAGATGACAGCGGATATAAAATGGATTACACAAAATAAGGTCTAGAGAGAGATACTCCAGTAAAAAAGGAGGAAGAGATGAGGCATTAACAGGATAAAAAGCAGTAGATGGCTTCAAAATATAAAGGAGACGTGCTCAAGGTCAGATGGTAAATTATAAATGGATTGATATAGAGTGAATCACAAAAAGATATTTAAAAAGTTAATCCACTGTGATTAAAAATTTTTTAAAAATTAAAAAGCTAATCCATTATGGTTGAGTTGATGACAGTTTAGGGGTGGATAGTAATATATTCTGAAATCAATGATCTCTCCTGAGTTTTAGGATTAAGCAATTGCTCAAACTGTGCTAACACTTAATGAAACAAGAGAGTAACATGCAAAGAGAAGACTCATTTAAGAGTCGTGTGGAGCCACCTACACAATAAACTATGAATAAATATCCCAGGAGGTGGGGAAAAAAAAAAAGAGAGAGAGAGAGAGTGGGAAGTTTTACATATAGTAACCAAAAAAGGGAAGCCTTCAGTAAAGGGATGCAGTTAAGACTGCAGATACTGTTGAGAAGATAAGAAAGGTACATGTCCTGAAGTGAAACTTGTAGTTAGCCACACAGAAGCCACAGATGTCTTTAGCAAAAGAACAGTGTGAAGAATCAGGAACAATAGCAGGTTGAACAGGATGATGATGTATGGAATTAGAAGCTATTTATGGTGAAGAAAAAGGTTTAGCCTTGAAGAGTGTGCAATAGATGAAGGGTAGGTATGATGTTAATTTTAATTAAAGAGTTAAGCTTCTTTAATACGAATGAAGAGACTGTAATATAATTTGAAGAAAAAGGAGATAAAGTGAAATCAGCAGTACAAACTTTCCATTAAGGAGACTAAGGAGAGTCTACAGAGTATGCAGAAGAAGGGAATAAAAACAGTCATCAACAAGAAAGAGTGTCAGATTATCATTATGATAGGGGAAGAGTACAGGCGATGCATCATGTAATTGTTCACAGTAGTCTCTTATTTGTACTTCTGTGGTATCAGCTGTAATGTCTTCTTTAATTTCTAATTATACTTTTGTGAGTATTTTCTCTTTTCTCTTAGTCTAGCTAAATGTCAATTTTGTTTATCTTTAAAACAAACAACTCTTAGTTTCATTGATCTTTTCTATGGTTTTTCTAGTCTCTATTTCATTTGTTTGTCTTCTAATTTTCATTACTCTTTCCTTCTAATTGGGTTTAGTTTGTCCTTCTTTTTCCAGTTCCTTAAGATGTAATGCTATGTTGTCTGAGACCTCTCTGTTTTCTTGATGTATGCTTTTATTGCTAACTTCCTTCTCAGCACTGCTTTTGATGCATCCCATAAGTTTTGGCATGTTGTGTTTCCATTTTCATTTGTCTCAAGATATTTTTTGATTTCTCTTTTGATGTCATCTTCTACCCATCAGTTGTTCAAGAGTTTCATACCATTGTGGTTGGAAAAGATACTTGGTATAATTTCAATTTTCTTAAATTTATTATTACTCATTTTGTGGGCTGACATATGATTTATCCTGGAAGATATTCCATGTGAGAGCCTGAGAAGAATGTGTATCATACTCCTGTTGAATAGAATATTCTGTATATGTCTGTTAAAATCATTTGGTGAATAGTATTACTCAAGTCTACTCTTTCTGTTTATTTTCTGTCTGGATGATGTATCCATTGTTGAAAGTGCGACACTGAAGTTCCCTACTATTATTGTACTGCTGCCTATTTTTCCCTTCAGATCTGTTAATATTTGCTTTATGTGTTTCAGTGCTCTAATGTTAGCTGCTTATATATTTACAATCATAAAATATATAAGGAACTCATACAACTCAATAGCAAGAAAAAAAAATGCAACCACAACCAACAATTAAAAAATGGGGCAAAGGACCAAAATAGATATTTTTCCAAAGAAGACATATAAATGCCTATTAGGTACATGAAATGAAGTTCAACATCACTAATCATCAGGGAAATAAAAATCAAAACTACAATGAGATATCATCTCATACCTGTTAGGATGACTATTATCAAAAAGTAAAAAGATAAGTGTTGGTGAGAATGTGGAGAAATGGGAAACTTACACACTGTTGGTAAGAATGTAAATTAATACAATTATTAAGAAAAACAGTATAGAGATTCTTCAAAAAATTAAAATAGAACTATGATCTAGCAATCCTACTTCTGGGTATATAGCCAAAGGAAATAAAACCAGAATTTGAAGAGATATCTGCACTCCTATGTTGACTGCAACATTATTCACAATAGCCTGTCAGTGACTGTCAGTGAATGAAAAGATTAAGAAATGTGAGATATATATATATATATATATATATATATATATATATTACATTTTCTGGTATTTTATGTAAAATGTGGTATATTATATAATATGTAAATATTTTATAACTTATATAAAACATAATATATATTTATAAATATGATCATATTATAGATATATTCCAGACTTTAAAAAAAAGAAATCCTGCAATTTACAACAACATGGATGAATCTGAGGACTTGATGCTAAATAAAATAAACCAGAAAAAGAAAGACAAACACTTCATGACCTCTCATTTCTGGAATCTACAAATGTCAGACTCATACAGAGAGAGAGTAGAATAGCGGTTGTAAGGGACTGGAGGGTAATGGAGAGATAGTCAAAGGGCACAAAATTTCAGTTGTGAGATGAGTAAGTTCTAGAGATCTAAAGTACAGCATAGTGACTATAGTTAGTAATGACGTATCACATACTTGAAATGGGCTAAGAGTAGATCTTAAGTGCTCTCACCACGCAAAAAAGTAACTATTGACATGACAGATATGTTAATTAGCTTAAATGTGATAATAATTTAAAAATGTATATATAAACAAATAAATTATATATATATTTTATATATATATAAAACATCACATTATACAGATTCAACTACCACAATTTTGTCAATCATACATCAATAAAGCTGGGGAAAAAAGATGGACATATGCAAATACAGGGATGTTTGCATATTTACAGAGAAAATTCCTTGAATCATTTTTTCCTTTATATTAGGCCAGTCTTTTGCTGAACATGTGTGAAGAGAGAAAGTGAGAAATTTAAGAGAACAATGAACTAAAGTGAAATAATAGCTATTTCATATTCACCAGAATGGTTAATTAAAAAAACAAACCTAACATTATTGAATATAAGTATGGATGTAGAGCAACTTGGATCATTGATATTCTGATGGTCAGAATGTAAAATTAAACCACTTTAGGAAAAAAAGTCAGTTTATTTAAAATGTAAGTGTAAACATATATGTCTATATTATGACCCAGGAATTCCATACCTAGGTATTTATACAAGAGAATGAAACAAACACCCACAAAAGGAATGAGAAGAGAATATTTCTATCAGCCATAATCAAAATCATCAAAGCCTAAAGATACCCTAAATGTCCATACATGGGATAATAAAAAAAATATGATACCTATATAGCAATGAACTATTACTCAATAATAAAGAGGAAGATGGAAGATATTACAGATACAATGCAGCAACATGGATATATTTCAAAAGCATTCCAGTGAGTTACAGTCAGAAACTAAAGAGTACATGAAATATAATTCCATTTATCTAAAGTTCTACAAGAGTAGGCAAAATGGATCTATAATAATAGAAATCAAAAAGAGGTTGCTTCAATAAAAATGGTAAGTCTGTAGGCAAGCTAACTAGGAAAAAAGAAAGAAGACAAGATTATTAATATCAGAAATGAAAGAGGGGACAGGACTATAGATACCTTGGATATTAAAAGGAAACTAAAGGCATATTATGAGCAACTTTTTTTTTTTTTTTAAGATTTTGTTTATTTATTTGACAGAGAGAGAGACAGCCAGCGAGAGAGGGAACACAGGCAGGGGGAGTGGGAGAGGAAGAAGCAGGCTCCCAGCGGAGGAGTCTGATGTGGGGCTCGATCCCAGGACTCTGAGATCACACCCCAACCCGAAGGCAGACGCTTAACTACTGAGCCACCCAGGCACCCGTGAGCAACTCTTTGCCCACAAATTTGATAACCTAAATAAAATGGACCAATTCCTTTAAAGATACAATCTTCCAAAAGTCACACAAGAAGAAATACATAATATATAGATAGGCTTATATCTACAAAAGAAGTTAAATCAGTAAACAATAACCTTCCAAAACATAAAGCTCCAGGCCAATACATGTTCACTGGTAAATTTACCAAACATTTAAAAAAATTATACAAATTATCTGCAATCTTTTCCAGAAGATAGAAGCAGGGGACTACTTTGTAACTCATTCTCTGATATCAACATCACTCCAATACTAAAACCAGAAAAAAAAATTACAAGAAACTACAGATCATTTTCTGTACATTATCTATCTCACGAACATGGATGCAAAAATCCTCAACCAAATATAGGCAAACCAAATCCAACAATATATAAAAATAATTATATACTATGATCAAGTGAGATTTACCCAGGTACAGGCCTGGTTCAAAAGTCAAAAAACCAAATGTTTTCCATTACAACAATAGGCTAAAGATGACAAATCACTTGATGATATAAAGAGATGCAGGAAAAAACGTGACAAAATTCAACCACCATTCATTAAAAAAAAAAAAAAAAAAAAAGACTCCGCAAACTAGGAATGGAGAGAAACTTCCAAAACTTGATAAAGAACATCTACAAAAAAAATCTACAACCACCATCATCCTTAATGATGAGAAATTGGATGTTTTCCTAATAAGGTTAGGAACAAGACAAGGATGTCCTCTCCTACCAGTTCTTTTTTCATTGCACTGGAAGTACTAGCTAATGCAATAGGTAAAGAAAAGGACATACAATTGTATAGATTGGGAAGAAAGAAATAAAACTGTCTTTGTCCACAGATGACAGATTGTCAATGTAGAAAATCTGAAAAAAAAATGGCCAATTTTAATTAGGAACTAATAATATAACAAACCTGCTGTATGTAAGATCCAGTCAACTACTTTCTTATATACCAGCAATGAGTAAGTGGAATTTGAAATTAAAAATGCAGTACCATTTATATCAGCACCTCCTGAAATGAAATACTTAAGTATAAATCTAACAAACTATGTACAATACCTATATGAGGAAAATTACAAAATTCTGATGAAAGAAATATAAGAATGACTAAATAAATGGAAAGATATTCTATGTTCTTGTGTAAAAGGAATAAATGTTTTCAAGGTGTCAGTTTTTTTGCCAATTAGTTTACAAATTAAATACGATTCCAATAAAAATCCCTAAAAATTATTTTCCGGATACCAACTATCCAATTACAAAGTTTATATGGAAGGGCAAAAGACCTAGAATAACTTACTAAATATTGAAGAAGACCAAAGTCAGAGGAATGATGCTCCATGACTTCAACATTTATTACAAAGCTACAGTAATCAAGACCGTGGCATTGGTGAAAGAACAGATACCACATCTGTTAGAATGGCCCAAACCCAAAACGCTAACACCAAACCCGGCAAGAATGTGGGACAGGAACTCTAATCCATTGCTAGTGGGAATGTTTTTGTACAGGCACTTGGTAAGAGAGTTTAGCAGGTTCTTATAAAATTAAACATACTTTTACCACATGACTCAGCAATCATACTCCTTGATATTTGCCCAAAGAAGTGGAAAACTTACGTCCACACAAAAAACTGGACAGACGTTTATAGCAGCTTACTCATAATTATCAAAACTTGGAAGGAACTAAGATGCCCTTCAGTAGGTGAATGGATAATTAAACTGTAATACATTCAGACAATGGAATATCACTCAGTGCTAAAAAGAAATTGGCTACCAATCCATGAAAATATAGAGGACATAAATGCATATTAGTAAGTAAAAGAAGCCAACATGAAAAGGCTATATACTATACAATCCCAACTCCATAAGATTCTGGAAAAGGAAAATTATGGAGACGGTAAAAAGATCAGTGGTTGCCAGAAGTTAGGGTATGGGGAAGGATAAATATGCAGAGCACAGAGGACTTTTAGGGCAGTGAAACTATTTTGTATGATACTATAATAATATATACATGTAGTTATACAGCTGTCAAAAACATAGAATGTACAAAACCAAGAGTGAACCCTAATGTGAACTATGAACTTTGGGTGATAATGATGCGTTGATAGAGCTCCATTAATTGTAACAAATATACCAGTCACTCTGGTGTGAGATGTTGACAGCGGCAAAAGCTATGCATGTGTGGGGGGAAAAGGGTATATGGTAAATCTCTATATTTTCTCCCTCAATTCTACTGTGGACTAAAACTGCTTTAAACAATAAAGTTTATGAATTTTTTAAGTGACTGCTTTCTGGGGAAAATTAAATGAAAAGAGGCAAGTGGATCTTTTTGAGATAATATAAGTGTCGTTATCTTGATTGGGGTTGTGTTTACATAGGTCTATACAACTGTCAAAACTCAACAAACTTAGAATTAATGTCCACAATTTATGCATTTTATTCTGTTAAAAGTATATGTCAATAAAGAGTTTAAGAAAAGATATCTAACACTTGATTGTCAAGAACAGATATGTGATATTAACAGCAATTATTTTGAGTGTGAAGTCCATTAGTTGACTCTAAAGTAAAATCTATGTCATTTTGGTCTCAGCTGAGTCTCGCTTCCCTTACATTCATGATGAGCCAAACCAGATCAAAAACTTGGAATTTACTCTTTCTGCAGAAATAACCAGGAAATATACAAATCTCACTGCAACTTGATCATTAAAACAAATTTGTGCCCAACTTCAGTTTTTTACTGAACAGCTGTAGAAAAGCTACGTTCCATAAGTGTTCAAAATTGTTTGCAGCAGCTTCGTCTCATGTATTTTTCCTCCCATTTAGCCATATCAGAGTAAACTATTCAAGAAAAAAATATACTGAAATACTTGGCAAAGTAAGACAGTGAAGATCAAAGGTAAATATACATATATAAGTTTATATGTAATTTATATTTTTACTTATATTTATTTTTATATATTTGTGCATGTATGAATATATATATAAACTTTGTGTTGTGAATGTGTGTAAAAGATGTGTAAAAATATGTGTTAAAAATATATGTGTATATTGTTTTCTTATGAAACCATCAGATAATGCCTCTACAATAAAATAAGGGGTGTATAAATTTAATTCCACACTGCAATCTTCAAAATACAAATTTTCAAAATCAAAGGAAGAGAATGCAAAACAAAAACATTTGAATCCTGTCTATGAAGAGCTTTCTAAAATAACACTTTGTAAGGAAATATTGGCTCAATTTGAAACATTCCTAATAAAAGAATATAAAAACTATTTGTTAACATAGGATTTTAGAGTTAGGGGTAAAAAAGATCTTAATTACATTGTTAGAAAGAATCAGTAAAATACCACATAAAAATGTCACTTGATGTTTATAATTTTTTAAATGTTAGCTTGTTTTGTTCTTATGTACAAATGACTAAAATCTAACCAATAGCATTGAGATAAAACAGAAGGAAGCAAAACACTGTGAAGATCAAATTTTACTGACTGGATGGCATCATTGTTCGAGAATATTGGTAGAGAAGTAGCTTCCACAAAGAATGGGCCTTGTTAGATGTGGAAGGAGAGCCTTGATGAGGACAAAAGGCAACCTAAGTGTCTACCCATAGATAAAGAAGTCACACACACACACACACACACACACACACACACACGAATATTCCTCAGCCATAAAAAAGAATAAGATCTTGACATTTGCAACAACATGGATGAACCTAGAGGGTATTATGGTAAGTGAAATAAGTCAGACAGAGAAAGGAAAATATGATTTCACTTACATGTGGAACCTAAAACAAAGAATAAACAAAAGCAGAAGTGGATCCACAAGTACGAAGAACAAACTAATGACTGCCAGAGGGGAGGGTGGTGAGGGGTGGGCAAAATGGGTGAAAGGGACTGGGAGATACAGGCTCCCATTATAAAATGAATAAGACTTGGGGATACGAGCGCAACACAGGGAATATAGTCAGCGCTATTGTAATTGCCTTGTACGGTGACAGATAGTAGCTACACTAGTGAACATGTATAGGGGGTTGTCAAATCACTATGTTGTGCACCTAAAATGAATGTAACACTGTGTGTCAACTATACTTCACTAAAATAATAAGTAAATAAAAATAAAAGTTTGTAAAATATAAGAGACAAGAGTAAAATAAAAATGGGGCATAATAAGGTAACAGAAAGTGATTATATAATGCTTATCCTGAGAGACAATAATAATTGGACAAGAAGAAATGAGGAAATGTAAGCACTGAAAAAGAGAAGAGACTACACAAAGGAAATGGGGACAAAGGATCTCATCACAATAAGCACACAAGGCTCTTTTCTCTTTATACTTCAGGTTGGCCCTCTTCAATGTGTTTTAGATCTGTTCTTACACTTAACCATGGGCCATGCTTATCATAATTGAGATATGACTTATTCGTTATAGAATAAAAGAGCTATTAACATGAGCAGGGGTACATTCCTAAAAACCATGCGGGTTATTCAAGGCCAACAACCATGATGACAGCCGAATCACATTTTCTGACTGGTACCTATGGCATAAAATATTTGAATAGCATTCCTCTCTTTAGGCACATGTTCCTCTTTATATTTCAAAGATGATTTGAATCATAATTTGAGTCATGATCACCTTGTATCATTCCTATCATTATTGTTATTATTATTATTGTTTACCCAGTAGAATTTGCATCATTTAAAAAGAAATACCCACATAACTTAGTAATTTTATTTAAAAATCTGAAACACATATGAACTTGTCAGGACAATATGATTTGTTTTAACCTCGTAAGTGAGCAAAAGTAGTTTTGACAAAACAGTAAATGAGACTTAGGCTGTGTCCCAGTCTGGCACATAAACCATAGCATTATAATTATTCTAAACAGCCACTGACATACATAATCCATCAATCAGCAAGAAAGCATGATCCTGATTTAGCAACTCAGGTAAAAAGGCTCAGGACCTACTGTAAACCTTAATCTTTTAAATGGGGATCTCATTCCTCAAGTCATTTAAGACCACAGTAAAATCTGCATGTTTAAACTCATTATCAGCTGTACAATTTTTGCTTAATCTCGAATCTTTGGATATAATAAGAAAATACATTCAGACCTGGATTTCTAGATTAGCATACTTTTGTTTTCATAATTAAGTGGATTCAACTAACACTTTCGTGTTTTAAGTGAACATTAATTTCTGTTTTAGGTCTTTTGTGTCAGAGCATTCCATACTTTCTCTTGCTCTCTCATCTATTATTTTCCTTTCCTCTGTGGTGTATGGATATCCTATTAATCTTTTGGCATACTGAGAACTTGAAAATACTTTCTATATCATTGTGTACTTCTAATTAGATAAATTAAATCAAATGTTTCCCAAGGATACACTATGTTTTTACCTTCTTTGTGACAGTTGTAATGTTATTGTAATTTTCTAATCAGATATTACATAAACTGATGAAATATTGATGTAAACATAGTTTTTACTGTGAAAACAATTTAATTATCAAATACATTATTAATAGAATTAATTAAACACCACTATCAAGGAACATGTGGGTAAAAGAATGGTAAAATATCAGGATAAATAGCATTAATATTTTTCTCAGAATGCTTCATAAATTTAAATTTCTTCTTCTGAGTTGAATACACTGAGACTGAAAATCCCGAGTGTACTTTAGGACAATATTTCATACAAGAAGCTTTTTGTGGTCCATAATCAATGGACTCATTAAAATAGAGACCTCACCTTTATCAAATTTCTGGTGAATATTCACTTATAAATGCTTACTTTTTATAATATTACTTGTGTCATTTTTATGATTATCTGATTTAGCACTTAAAAAAATTGTCCTTAGCACAACTGGTCCAAATCACAAAAACAGAGCTTCTATATTATATGTATTTTCAAAAACAAGTTGTAAACATTTTGGTGTACCTTTTTCTTTTCATGAAGCAATACATTATTGTATATTTGTTTTTGCTTTGAAATATTGAAACATAGAATTCAAGTGATGCAGAAAAGTACAAAATTATTACCTAGGGAGATGTTATTTCCTAAGATAGCCTGTGTGGTTTTAAAAAAAATAGATTATATGGAATGGGGATTAAAGAGTGCATTTGTGATGAGCACTAGGTGATATATGGAAGTGCTGAATCACTAAATTGTACACCTGAAGCTATTACACTATGTTAACAAACTGGAATTTAAATAAAAACTTTAAAAAATAGATGATATGAAATATTAAGAGGCTGACACTCTTCAGTTATTATACACGCATGTGTTTGTGAATATGAATATATATATAATGACGTAGAAACATAAAATAGTGTATACTGATTTTCTATTAATAAAGAAGATAAAATTAGCACTGTAACTCTTGCCAATACCTTCTGTAACTTTAGAAAAACCTCCTGAGAAGCATATTGTTTTAAATTATCACAAATAATGAAAAATGTATTCTGCATTTTAAAAATATTACATTAACTGTTTAATATTAGTTTCAAATTTCAATCTAGCAAATGTTAACAGACACATTTTTCCCCTTTGTCATAACTTAATTTTAATTTTTTTCTTAATTGAATTTCACAATGAGTTTTCTTTTTCTCACAACTGTTTATCAGTGATCTATTAGTCACTTCATATTTGAAAATTAAAATCTCTTATGTTTCTAATCAAATGGCATCATGGCTGGGTAAAACATTCTGGGATCAAAGGAACTCTCAACATTCTGTAGACACTGATACATCTTCTCTCCTTAGATTTGAATTACATTGCGAGTGAACCTGAGGTCAACCTGAGTAACCGCCTCCATACCTAGTAAGGGCATTTGTTTCTTTTTCTTCTCATTAGATACTTGAATAACTTTTCTTAATCCCTTTATCTCATATATGTACATATGGACATTTTTCATTCTATAATCAGACGAACACCAGCAATCTCGTATGTTTCCTACTGGAAAGTCAGTTTTCATTTCACAACTTTTTTTTTCTTTTGTTGTACCTCTGAGTACCTTTCCTATTTCATCTGTGTATTCTTTTCCTCAGATACTCCAAATCTGCCTGAAACTCCCCCTTGAATGTGGTAATTAAATGCTATGACAAGCAATTTGAAGCCTGAAACTTAGGATAAGTAATTGTTTCTTTTATAAGTTTATTTATTTATGTTAGAGAGAGTGAGCGAGCGAGCATGGGGGTGGAGGGGCAGAGGGAGAGGGAGAGAATCTCAAGCAGACTCTGCACTGAGCATGGAGCCGGATGCAGGGCTCAATCTCATGACCTCAGCTGAAACGAAGAGTGGGATGCCTAACCAACTGCACCACCCAGGTACCCCTAAGTAATTGTTTTATTTTGAGATAACCTATTAAGCAAATTTTACTAATCATGTCTAAAGATAAGACAGTAGAGTACAAATATGAAAAAACTAAATACTAAAATTATATCAGAATAAACATTGTACTAAACAAAGTAATGTAATGGCATTCATTCTAAATTCGTACCCCCAAAGACCCAGTTTTAAATACTGGAATTACTGACTGTTTAAAAGTGGACAAACACTAATATTTCTGAGCTACTGATTTCTCGTTTGTGAAATAAAGCTAATAGATATGAATATCAAATCTAATATCTCAGCAGTCAATCAATATTAGACATTATCATCTTCCATCATATCTTAAGATTAACTATATGGAAAGTATAATAGCAAACAATTATACTATTTTATTGACTAGACAAATATTTGAAATACTTTAAGATGTGAATATTGTTATTTGTTACCTATAATTAGTATTAAGATAAGAATATATATGCTTCCTAGTAAAAGGGTCCAGATGTATATACTTTTCAAGATAATATGTCTTTATTATTAATTAACACTAAGGTATAGTAACAATGAATCACAATAAGAATATACTATTTTTAGGTTATTTTAATTACTCTGAATTCCTATCCAAAGGTTAATATAGTCCTATGTATCAACTACTAAAATTCACACAATTTGTGAACCTAAATTGTTTATTGTCTATGAGATTTACTAGCTCTAAACTGTTTAGTGAACTGTCATTATCTTTCTGTTTAAAGAATTAGTTAAGGCAGTAAACATTACTAAAATCCATCTGGGACACCCAAAGGTAGAAATAAAAATAATGAACAAGGACTTTTTAATAATGTGAAGTGTCCTACCTAATCTGGAAGTACAAGTGTACAGACAAGATAGAAAAACATGTTTATATTAAAGTATTCACAAAGCAAAAGTGAAAAACAGAAAGGGCCAAATTGAAGAGGAAAAGCAAAGCTTTGGAAAATCACCAGCTTCGAATTCTATTGCTCTATCTCTCTGAAAAGGTTGGAATGCTTTCAAGGTAAGAGAATATATAAATTCTGGGGCTCAGACCTCTTGAGTTCGAAAGTCTAGAGGCAAGTTACACCCACGAGCTGAACTACAGGTCAGACCGAGGATGGTTAGTAGAAAAGGAAACTTATGAATAACAATTTTAACTCCAGGGAAACTGCAACATTGGAACATTAAGCTTGGCTTACTAAATCCCTTTATAAATTATTTTGGGAGATTACTTATAGTGTCTCATTAACTATTATAATGGATGAAAGACCTCAATGTGAGATAGGAATCCTACAAAATCCTAGAGAACATAGGCAGTAACATCTTTGACATTGGCCACAGCAACGTCTTTCAAGACATGTCTCTCAAGGCAAGGGAAACAAAAGCAAAAATGAACTTTTGGGACTTCATCAAGATAAAAAACTTTTGCACAGCAAAGGAAATAGTCAATAAAACTAAGAGGCAATCCACGGAATGGGAGAAGGTATTTGCAAATGACATTTTGGATAAAGGGCTGGTATCCAAGATCTATAAAGAACTTATCAAACTCAACACCCAAGGAACAAATAATCCTGTCAAGAAATGGGCAGAAGACATGAATGGACACTTCTGCAAAGAAGACATACAAATGGCTAACAGACACATGACAAAATGTTCAACATCACTAGCCATCAGGGAAATACAAATCAAAACCACAATGAGATACCACTTTACACTGGTTAGAATGGCCAAAATAAACAGGAAACAACAAGTGTAGGTGAGGATGTGGAGAAAGGGAACCCTCTTACACTGTTGGTGGGAATGCAAGCTGGTACAGCCACTCTGGAAAACAGTATGGAGGTTCCTCAAGATGTTAAAAATAGAGCTACCCTATGACCAAGCAATTGCACTACTGGGTATTTACCCCAAATAAACAGAGGTAGTAAAAAGGAGGGGCACATGCACCCCAATGTTCATAGCAGCAATGCCCACAATAGCCAAATTGTGGAAGGAACTGAGATGCCCTTCAACAGATGAATGGATAAAGATGTGGTACATATATACAATGGAATATTACTCAGCCATCAGAAAGGATGAATACCCACCATTTGTATCGACATGGATGGAACTGGAGGGTATTATGCTAAGTGAAATAAGTCATGCAGAGAAAGGCAATTATCATACGGTTTCACTCATATGTGTAACATAAGGAATAGAGTGGAGGACCACAGGGAAGGAGGGAAAACTGAATGGGAAGAAATCAGAGAGGGAGACAAACCATGAGAGATTCTGGAGTCTGGGAAACAAACAGGGTTACAGAAGTGGGGGGGGGGATGGGGTGACTAGGTGATGGGCTTAAGGAGGGCATGTGTTGTGACGAGCACTGGGTGTTAGATGCAACTGATGAATCACTGAACACTACACATCAGAAACTTATGATGTACTATATGCTAGTTAACTGAACATAATTAAAAAAAAACAATTATCATGCATTTATTTTGGTAGAATTCTTTTCCATTCATAATATTTTCCACAGACATAGCAGCCCACATCAAGGTTAAATGTGAGAAAAATTTCAGTGAAATTATTTTCCACAACCTTATTTATATAACACACAGAAATCATAATACAGTTTGTAGAGAGGATGGGAGTTATTAGTAAATAAAAATACTTATTTTTTATTCTTCAAATGATGAGTTTTCTTTTTCTCACAACTGTTTATCAGTGATCTACTTCTTAGTTACTTCATATTTGAAAATTAAAATCCATTATGTTTCTAATCAAATGGCATCATGGCTGGGTAAAACATTCTGGGAGCACAGGAACTCAACATTTTGTAGACACTGATACAACCTCTATCCTTAGATTTGAATTACATTGTGAGTGAACCTGAAGTCAACCTGAGTAACCACCTCCATACCTGGTAAGGGCATTTGCTTCAATAGATGAATCAGAATCAATGATAGATACATTTACTATGCTTAACTGCAAATATTTTTTAAGAAATCTAACTCCCAAAGGAGGGGTTCATAGGATACATTTGTACTGGAATAGAACAGTTCTCAGTATGGGAATAGTATAGTTCTATCAAAGTTTAAAAAAAAAAAGTGCAAAGAAAAAGTTTAAAATTCTTATGTGAAAATACTTGTATCTATTTAAATAATTTATGTTGAAATCAATGTACATTATCAATATTTGTAATTTTTCATCAATTTATTTCCTTTTCTTTGTTTTCTCATTCTTTTTTTCTACAAATTGTTTTTATCTTAATTTTTCTACTGGGTCTTAATCAACAAACAGATTCTAGGCTTTTCATTGAAAAGTAAAACAAATAAGCAAGGAAGAAAATAGACGAAAAAACCTCTACCCTGTCCCCCAAATCATCATTCTTTTTTTAGATACACATAAATCCCTTTAGGTGTCCCCAAATCATTGTTTCAATGTTGTTTACACAGGGTATTTTTCAAAATATAGTCATTTAGTAACATTTGAGAACTGTGAATTTTATATCTGCAATTAGTATTTCTTTATCGTGACGTCATAATGATAGTCTCCTGTATTTTCTTCTGAGATTTTGCACTTCATTTTCATTTCCGGTCATTTTTCTATCTGCAATTTATGTTTATTTATGGTATAGGGTACAGAATTTGCTTTTATGTTTTCTCCCATAATGTCCTAGTACCATATATTGATCAGTTAATCCATTTTCCCATTAATTTTTACTGCATTCTAGGTTGTATATATATTTCAATTTGGGGGCAATTTAAGGAATAAAAATTATCAGCTTGACTCCATGAGGACTTCTGCCTTACAGGCAGGTAACTTTGTAATTTACTATCCAATCTAGGACACTTTGAGGATGAAGTAGAGATACTGACATTTCAGCTAAACTGGAATTGTAAATTCCTGGCTTTCATCAAATTTGAGAAAATTTCAGCAATTATTTCTTCAACACTTTCTTCTGCTCTAATAGCTATTTCCCTCCTTTGTAACACTAATTAAACACATGTTTTATCACTTTATATTATATCAAAAGTCTCTGATACTCTGATTTTTTTAAAAAAATCTTTTTTCTTTTTGTTCTTCACATGAATAATGTATATTGATATATCATGAAATCACTTACTCTTTCCTCTGTAATATTCATTCTGTTTTACGTTCATTAAGTAAATTTTATAGTTCAGATACCATATTTTTAGTTCCATAATTTATATAGTCAATATATTCTAGGTTTCTGCAGTGATGTCTTTTAAAATATTTTTATTCACAGTGAGCAGATTTATATTTAAAACCCTCATTCAAAAGAGTTCTAATAGTTGCTTTAAAAGTTCTGACTGACATTTTTGACATTTGGGTTATCTTAGGGTCTGTTTCAATTAATTTTTTCCCTGGGGATAGGTTTCTTTTTTTTTTTTTTTTTTTTTTGGTTCTTTCTATGTTGGGTAATTTTAAATTATATACTGGATATTATGACTTGGAGACTCTATATTCTTTTTTTATTTTTTCCCAATGAAGGTTGTTTCTTTTGAAGTGGCAAACAATTATCTTTACAGGACTTGAATGTGAAACTCTATTTCTTGGGAAGCAGCTCTGATCTGACTTCATACTTCGTCTTTAGCTGCTCAGATCTATTCTATGCATGCAGAGTTCAGGAGTTAGTCAGGATTAGGGGTAGACAAAAACTGGAGATTCTCTCTTTATCTCTTTTCCTTCCTGGATTCCGTAACTCTTCAGCAATTATGCTGTCCCTGTCCTTGGTTTTCTGGTTTCTCTGCCCAAAAGTCACCAACGTGTTTTCCTAAAATACAACAGATTAGGAAGAAGAAACTGTGCCTTTCTAAGTTAATGTGACTGGAATATAGAGAAGCTGGACTAAAATTTCAGCTTCTTATTTGTGGGCCTCTATAACTCCATGTCTAACTGGTAAGCAAGACCGAGTGGGAAATCCTGTGCTGCCTGATACAGAGACTTCCTGAACTGTTTTTAGAATATTTTATTCCATAAGCAAGTTGAATATAGCTGTATTTGGACTTCCATACTTTCTGATATCAGGGCGTGTTGTTCTGCTTATTTATAGCTGGCCCCCTTAAAATGAAATAATAATATATATATTAGAAGCTATATGTATTACTTAAGATCAAATTTTGAGATTATACAATTATTAATTATCTTTTTGAGGTTAAAATTCTCTTTCAAGAGAAAGTGACAAAGAGAATACAAAACTTAAGCTACAATTTTTACACACATTCAGAATCTTAATATACTACTTACAGAACAAAACCAGCTGCTTTAAAAGAATATTACAAAAAATAATTAATTAATTAAAAAAAGAATATTACACCAAAACTGCTTCAACATGTGAGACAGTTTTGAAGATGACAACATACCTCCTCACAAGAGATTAATTTACAAGCTAACCTCCTTAATATAGTTTTATCTAGATGTGTTTTATTTATGGATTTTTACCATAAGAGTTATTTTACCCAATAATAACCAATGTGCAATCACTTACTTTTCATTAGCATTTTAATAGTAGGAAAGAAATTATACCTTTTTTCTTTTTTCATTTTCTAAGTATCTGTCATCTTGTTTTAAGTATGTCTCTATTAACTGGCGCTCTGCTCTTCACATATATGCTTTAATATGCGTAAATTATCTATACAAAGAAATGTAGGTAGTAACAATGGTTGCCCCTGAAGTACAGAATCCTGGGGATCAAGATGAGTGAGAAGCTCATATTTGACTGCTTTACTCGTATATTACTATTGTTCTCTGTAATCTGCTGTTTTCCTTAAAAAACAAGTACTAGAAAGACTTGAAAATGACACACAGATAAATTGTGTCTGGTATACTCACGACCGATATACAGTCTCTGTAAGTTTTCCATGTTACATCTTTCTCTACATTTCTATTTTTGGTGGATAAACTAAGAATTTTAACACTGTTGCTTAGTTTTCTGCTGCTGTATAATCTGTATCTATATACTGGCCCCAAGTACAGCTCCATATGAATATCAAATAAATATCTATTATATAAAAGTGACCGTTTTTACTGGCTCTTATAACTAAACTACATCCAAGTAGTTTTTAATTCTAACTGCAATTAGCACAAGTCTATCCTACTTCTTTGCTCTGAAATACGGTTCTGCTTAAGTCCACTCAGTATTTACCTGGATGCTGTCCAAAGATTCCTCTCATATGTTAATTTAGCCATTTGTTTATTTCGTGTTTGTATTATCAGTTAAGCAACCAGCGTCCTGAGAGACTTAGGGTAGTTTTGAGGCTCTGGGCAGTCCTAGAACATAAACCCCGCATTCTCTGTATTTACCAAGTGTTCAAAGGGGTTCACAAAGGATCAAAATAATGTCTGGCCATTTCTACTCCAGATTCTCTATATGACTATGTCCAGCCTATATTTTGGTAATATTGCCTATCATGTCATGGGAACAACTCACATGACTTCAGGGAAAAATCTATGTCAGTGAAAAGTCCATGTCAGTAGTAATCAGGCTGACTGACATTTAAAGTTCCCCAACAGAGGCAGAGAGTAAACAATGCCAATTTTCCCCTTTTCTACTCAAACTTCAGACTAGTGATTAAAAATAAATAAATAGTTCATACAGCTTGGAAATTTTTGCTCTTTCAAATCATCCAAACAGTTTTTAATCTTTTAAAATACTATATATTTTGCCGTATTTTCCTTTCAGATGATTAAAAATATTACTTACTAAACTCATATTTTAAAACAAAAGTAAGGAGTTTAAACAAACATGGAACAGATAAACAAATGAGAAATATTTATTCACTCACATTTATTTTAATAAAATAAGTTTCTTTAACATATATATCAATATATATTAAACTATAAGTCTCTCGATATCATTTTAAAACTGTAAGTCTCTTGACAACATATTTACATGTGGGAATGTAAAATTTCAGTAACTGAACTTGCTTTCAACTAGTATTTAATAATAAATACTAAATAAAAAACACTGTTCTAGGCGCAAGATACACCAAAGAACACAAAATTACTTTCTATTCTAATGTCATTTACAGCTTAGGAGGAGAAATAAACAGAAATTAATAATAGAAGTTGTGAGTGGCATAATAAAAACAATACTCTGTTCTTTACTTTGTACATATAAATTTCATCGTCACCAAAATATTAAATAAAGAAAAGAAAGAAGAAAAGTATGTGAGCTAGGTACTACAATTACTTACATTTTACATGTAAGACACCAAAATTCCAAGAGATTAAATACCTTTCCAAATTGTGCATCTAATTAGTATTTGGTCCAACATTAACTGCAGCCAATATAACACTTGAACCCACACTCTTGCAACATTACACCACACTTACGTGGATGCAATAGGGGGACAGATAAACGGTAAAAGCATCAAATTATTGAAGCAAGGAAAGATTCCAGGGACCCTAACCATGTATTTAAGATCTGATAAAGTTACATAAGAAAGAAAAGTTGTGGAAGGAAATGAAGCATGAAAATAAATATGGTATATTTGGTTACTACAAATAAAGTAATGTGGCTGGTGCGATGGGCAGTGTGTACACTAGGATGGTGGCAAGTGAGGCAAGATGTGGAAATGGGAATATAATTATGCAGGAGCTTTGTTACTGACCAAGACTGCCTTAAAATTTCCCTCAGTTCCAAAAAACTTTTAAAGGTTTCCTCCTGACTATAGGCCCTGATCTCTCTTTTCTTAGAGAATTTTTACATTAGAAAACTTGTAACTGCAAATTTTCTGTGCCCTTTTGAGATGTAAATCTTCTCCCGGTCTTAGCTAGTTTTACAGGCCAGAAGTGTCTTTTCTCAAGGACCCAGAAGCCATTCCTTTAAAATGTAATCATCAAGAAAGATAGTGCCTCTATATCCCAGTTTCTGGGGGAAGTAGAAGTCTAACTTGGACAGCAACAATTAGCAAATACACAGAGCCTAACTCTTAGACCAAGCTCTTCCCAAATGTCTTTTCCATTAGTTCAGTCCAGTATTTAAAAATCCTCAGGCCTTCCTTCTGTTTCAGTAGACTTAAATTCAAGCTCTCTTCCCTATTATAACAGTGTTGACCTTACTGCAATAGCCTTGAATAAAATCTTCCCTATTTTACCCCACCTGGTACAACTTTTTCTTGATTATGAACTATAAACACTTCAAATATTACTCTGAAACTTACTGGAAAAAATACGTATCTACCCACAACAGGTAAATTTTAATATCTATAGCTCCTGTTGTAAGTATGAATGTATTTATGTGTATGTGTGCAGGTGTGTGCATGTGGTGGGGGTGGTTTTGTGTATGTATATATACTCTCTAGCTTGGTAATTCACAGTTGTTTGAGGTTTGGATACTTATGTGAAACAAACATCATTGTCTGAAACAATAAATCTTCCACAGACAAGAGGAAATAACACTGAGGAGTTTTAGAATCAAGATTCCAGGTAGGCTCCCAGGGTCAGGCAATGCCTGCCTGTCAAAAAATATTAGTGAGGCCAGGAGTTTGTCATTTGATGGATAGACTCATAAGGACATGTCTCTGAAGGGATAACAGAGATCAAAAGATCAGTTTATGAAGAGGGAAGTAAAGTGGCAGATTGCAAGAATGATTAGCCAGATGTCCACATTTCAAGGTGTCTGTCCAAGTGAGGACAACAGGTAGTCTCTCTCTCTGTAATTTAATGTGCACAAATATCTTTGAGATGGGAGAGTAAGTTTGTACTTGAATTAACAACAGCAGCAATAATAACAAAAGCCCTGCCTTGCCTAATATTAACTTATAGTTGATTAAAGCATAATCCTGGTGGACTTTAAAAATAGATTATGATGAGCAGTTTTATCTATACCTAGTTTTTTTTAAGATTTATTTATTTAGCAGAGAGAGTGAGTGAGTCAGTGTGAGTTGGGGGAGGGGTAAAGGAAGGGGGAGAGAAAGAATCCTCAAGCAGATTCCCCACTGAGCATGAAGCCCAAAACAGGGCTGGATCCCACAACCTGAGATCATGACCTGAGGTGAAATCAAAAGCCATATTTTCTCTTCTTTCTTCTCAATTTATTGTTAATGTTAAAAATTTAAATATCCAACGTTTTAACATTAAATTCTCTTGATATAGGATTTCTATAGCTGTTTACAATACATCTCAGTATCTGAAATAGATTCATCAATTAAAGTATACTATTTATTATGAGCTCTCCATTCAAGAATTAGTTTGAACTACCATTTGTCTAATCGTTTGCATAAGAAAACAGCAGGTTCATTTCCTAAGAAAGTTCATGGATGAGACATTTTTCAATGAATTTCTCTAAGTTCAAAATGTGTTTCATTTGTGTGCATATTGTATACATTATACTTGGTACTCTGCGCTTAATGAATAACTTTGACATATTATCTTTTGGTTTAAAATTCATCTTTCTCAAATTCTGAACATATTTGGCTTTGTTCTTAAGTAGTCAGTATTTTTGAGAAAGTTTGAGGTCAGCCTAATTCTGCCTTACTACCCATAGGATTATTTCTCTTTCCTTAAAATGCAATGACTTATTAGAATATATCTTAATAATTACCATTCTGTATGTTGTAATAAACATTTTATTTTAGAATAGGTTTAAATTCTTTTTAAAGGAAGTGAAGATAGTACAGAAGGGTCCCTTAAATCTTCTCCCAATTTTATCTGTTGTTAATGTCACTGTACACTTGTCACAACTAAGAACAATGTCACAACCAGTGTATTACTATTAATTAAACTCCATACTTTGCTCTTATTTCATTACTTTTTATCTTATGTCCTTTTTCTATTCCATAATTCCACTCAGAATACCAAGTTACATTTAATTTTCATTTATTCTTATTTCCTTTTGATTTGTGACAGTTTATCACACTTTTTGTTGTTGTTGATAACCTTGAGTTTCGAGGAGTGCTAGTCGGGCATTTTGTATAATGTCCCTCAATTTTGGTTTGTCTAATGTTTTTCTCATGGTTGGACTTGGGTTATGGTTTTTTTTCTGAAATCTTGTTTTTTTCTTAAGGAACTGCTTTTGTAATTGGCCTTTGTGCTTATATTCTTTTCCTCTTTTCATTTGCAGTTTCTTTTTTTTTTTTCCTCTTTTTGAGAGACAGAATACATGCATAAGTGGTAGGGGGCAGGGAGGGGGAAAGGGAGAGAGAGAATCGTAAGCAGGTTCCATGACGAGCACAGAGCTATACACGGGACTATATCCCACGACTCTGAGACCATGACCTGAGCTGAAATCAAGAGTCGGATACTTAACCAATGAAGCCACCCAGGTGCCCCCATTTCTGGTTTCTATAAAGCTTTCTTTGTTAGTTTTTATTTATTATTCTTATTTTTTTTATTATATTATGTTAGTCACCATACAGTACATCCCTAGTTTTTGATGTAAAGTTCCATGATTCATTAGTTGCGTATAACACCCAGTGCACCATGCAATACGTGCCCTCCTTACTACCCATCACCGGCCTGTCCCAATCCCCCACCCTCCTCCCCTCTAAAGCCCTCAGTTTGTTTCCCAGAGTCCACAGTCTCTCATGGTTCATTCCCCCTTCTGTTTACCCTCCCTTTCTTCTTCCCTTCTTCTCCTACCGATCTTCCTATTTCTTATGTTCCATAAATGAGTGAAACCATATGATAATTGTCTTTCTCTGCTTGACTTATTATTCTTATTTTGAAGAACTCAAATTATTACCGAAACAACTATGTGAGGTAGCAATATGTTTTGTAGAGTATGGAAATTCCATAGATTCTATTTACTTGTGATAATTAAAACTTAAAAAAATATACAGTCGCATTTAAATAATAACTTGCCAAAAACACACAGTTGCTATGCATTTTGGGGAGAAATCTCTCAAATAATGTGTATGGTGTGTGTGTGGTTAGTGAAAGAAAAAAACATATACAGTATTATTCATCCAAATACACATATGTTCATAAATGCATATACAATTAAAGAATGAGAAGATTGTAGGAATAAAGATGATCACTTCATATTTCTATTAATACACCTAATTATATCATACACATTAAACTAAAAATTCATTTTTCGCTCCTTAAAACCATAATATTTGTGGAACTACTAAATATTTGAGGAAATATCAAATGATAAAGGTATTGTAGATAATTTTAAGATGACTGTGATATGAATGAACTTCATCCCAGGGGTCTGCTAAGAGAGTTTATATATTTATATCAATTATTATAATTACACATTAGTATTTACTTTTACATTTGAAACAGTTTTATATGTCTTATAAATGGATCAAGGCCAATGAGTATTTAAATGGAGAATCAAGTCTAAAAAAGGCATAGGTTAGCAAGATACCTTTAGGCTACTAACCATATTTAGGCTTTAAGACAAATGAAGTAATATACAATTTTTTTTTTTTTAATCCCTTGGGCCACAGACACGGGAAGCCCCTCCAGTAGAAAAGTTACTTCTCCATTGAGGCTTATGGTTTGGTTGCTGTGTTTAGAATATAAACCTGAAAAAACTGAGTTTTCCAAATTGGTTAACAGGCAGATGGTGCTGTACAAATACACATCAGACACCCTTAATATATATTGTTTGGCTTTTGAGCAACTCCACGCTTTCACTGCCACTCATTAACTAATATTCTTGGAAAAGTTTCTTTCGGATTGAACATCCTCATATGGAAAGTCTAAGCTAAACTGTTTTCTTTTAGGTCTAGCATTCTGTGATTTTAACTGCCTTTTGGAATTACAAATATTGATAGAAACAACATTATAAGGTAATGATAATGTGTGAATAGAATCCTTTCAATTTAACATTCCCCTTAACATTCACTGAATGACCTTTTCTTTCCTCTAAAATATTTCCCTCCATTTTATTCTTTTTTTAAGATTTTATTTACTTATTTTAGAGTGAGAGAGAGCGCACACGGGTGGGGGGGAGGAGCAGAATGAGAAGTAGACTCCCAACTAAGCAGGGAGCCCAATGTAGGGCTTGACCCCAGGACCCTGGGATCAGGACCTGAGCCAAAGGCAGATGCCTAACCAACTGAGCCACCCAGGCACCCCATCCCCCCATTTTAGTCTTCATATTTTTAATCAATCATTTGTATCTTCTCTATTCTTAGGTTGTCCGCTCTAATCTCCTTCCTCTTCCTTCTTTCTTCCCTCAGTAATTCAAGATTAAAATTTCAATAATGGTATATCAAATGTGCACATATACTTTGTTAGCATGTCACACTGTCATACAGATTCATAAAATATGCTGATTTCTCAGTCTTTCTCATCAGGAAATGGCAATTCCACTTTTCTACTTTCTCTGTGAAAGTTGTCTTCTTTCTCAGAAAATAGAACTTATTCTTATCCTTGAATCCTTTCTTCTATTCTCTTCATCATAAATCCTTCTTTCCTTTCCATTTAAATGTATCTAGAATCCTATCATCTCTACCACTTACTCAACTAAATCATTTTTCAAATTATGAACATGTCTGACCAGGGTGAATGTAGCAACTGTTATCACTTATTATCTTTCCCATTTCCAGCAGCATGAGCTATTTTCCACAGTGCAGGCATTATGATTCTTTTAAAATTAGATCTTTCTTTTTCTCCTCAGAAGAAATATTTCAATAGTTTCCTATATTACTTGCAACAGTATCCAAAGTCCTTACATGACTTATAAGACCCCTCAAAATCTGGACTTTGGATGCCTCTTGGGTCTCAATGGCAACAACTTTGTGGAATCATCTCCAGGTGTACCAACCCTCTTGTCCATCCTCAAGTGTGAAAAGCATTTTCCTGACTTGGGGTCCTTGAACTTTTGTTTCGGTTTGCCTGATGCTCTTCCTCCAAATAGCCAGATAAGCTACATCTCTCACTTTCTTCCAGAATCTGCCTAATATCTCTTTTTCATAGAAACTTCCTCTGGCATATATCACAGCTAGACATACATTTACTTGTTTATTTCTAAGTTATCTTCATCAACTTGAATGTAAACTCCATGAAAACAGGGACCCATTCTCACATTTTTAATGCCCAGAAAAGTTCAGAAACATAGTAGGTGCTCCACAGGTATGTAATCAATGAATTAAGAAAAGAATATATACTTTTCAATATAATTTCACCTATGCACTATATACATGTATGTATATTCTAATTTAATTGCTATTTAAAAAATTTAACAAAAAATTCAATTACCTGTCTTCTCCCAGTTTAGACTAATTTATGTCGTGATAATGATGAACAAACTAACTGTTAAGAGACACATGAAAAGATTTTTATTCTTTTATTTAGTGAGTCAACAAGTATGATGCTTACTGTCTATCAAGGCAGTGTTTTAACAACTGGCAATATAGCACCAGAAAAGAAAGTGTTTGATTCTTTGAAAGTTACATTTTAATTGGACAGAGTCCAAAATACTCAAACAAATAAATAAGAAAATAAATAATCTCTGGTAAGTAAAATGCAGATAACCAAAATAGGGCAATGAACTAGAAAATGAATGGATGACTAGATCAGTAAAGAAAAAAGTATTAGTTCAAAGGCAGTAATTGCCAAAACGTCTGGCTATGTGTCCTTTTCTAATACAGAAAATCACCCTAATGATCACCCTAGTAAATGGCTGCTTCTTCCTTTGGAGAAGGTGAGAAGGAAGTTTTTCAGAATACGTTTTTGCAGCATAGAAGGGGTTTTCCTCAAGGAACGCATTTTCCTCTTTAAACAAGGGGCTGTGGGTCTCTAAACTAGCTCAAGTCTAGGAATTACTTTAGCAACTATGTCTTTCTATTGTCGTGACTGAAGTCAGACCTCTCATTAACAGGATTTAATCTTGAGGAGCTCAAAAATTATGTTATTTCATGTCTTTCTGAATAGATATTGGATTTTATAAATTAATTTGGCAGAATATTAATATCTGATGCATATAAGCAAGGACAATGTGATAAACTATTTACCCCTTTACATACACAATTTAAATAGGTACCAGTATTACCTATTAATATTTTCTATGTATAATTTCTGAATTGGCAATAATTCTATGGCATTGGCTGGGTGAAAAGTATCTGATTCAGGTGTTACCCTCAAAGAATTGCTTGGTTTTAAAGACTCAATCTCTGTGGCAGAGTATTTATTTCCATCACCAACCAAACCCTCTGAAAAGTATCGGAGGAGAAAATAACCTGGCAGGAGACATGAAAAATAATAATAGAAAGTCCATCATGTGATCTAAGGAGAATTACATATTGAATGCAAACTGTAGGAGTGTATGTGAAGTTCAATCACAGACATGGAAGAATAAGGGATGGTGCTTATGACTGGTTCCATCTATTCTGGTCTTTTAACTGTCAGCTCATGGCTGACAAGCTGAATAATTGGGGAATGTGTCTGTTGGTTTAAAACAGAATGTTTTGTTTTATGTGATTTGGAGCCTGTTTTTCACCTGGACTTTTGAACAGTTTCAGAAGGAAAAATAATGGGCATCTATTTTTAGTGTCCCAAAATTGTAAACGTAAATTAATTTTCCTGTAACAAATTGTCAAAAAATAAACTGCCTACTCTTCTTATAGCATAGAGTTTAAAAACTGCATCTGATCTGATAAATATATAGTAGTAAATGGTATTTAAACATCTTTATAGTGACATATGTGCTTTTATTTTTTTTTTACAAATGTGCTTGCATGTGACATGATAATTTTTTTCAGATAATTACTTATTATTGATGAACAACATAATTATGCTTTGAGTGATGCATGTATAATTTAGTGCTACTTATGCTCCCACAGCTGCTGCTACTGAAATGCCATGCATGGTTTTTTATTGCTCTTTTAATATTTCTTTGTCTCATCCATAGATAGGGACATCTATTTTCTCTGTGTCTATCTTCCTTTTTTTTTTTTCCTCTAGAGAACTATATCGCTATTTCATATAATAAAAAACTGTCCAGTTACCATATGTGTGGGGATAAATTACCCAAGCCTCGCTTTTCATGACAAAGTATAGAATACATAGTTGTTTCTTCTATCAAACATATCTGAGCTAAATGATAATTATGAAGTTATTCACCATTTTAGAAAATTGTGTTAAATTGTGTAGATATCACCTTACCCTTCGCATCATATACTCTCCCATATTAGGCAGAAAGATAGAGAGGAAGGGAGAATGAAAAGAAGGGAGGAAGAAAAAAGGAAAAAAATGAAGAAAGAATATTAATAATAAAATAATCATATATAAAATATATTTTTTGGTAGGAGTCAAGCAATAGATGGCATTCAATGGATTATTTTTAAGTAATCATTAGAATCAGTGGCTATTGTGTCTAATGCTTATTCATATGTCTGATTTGTTTTTTAAGGTGAAGTGGTGGGAACAAGGGAGCAATCATGCTAAACATTTTCAAAGGAAATGAGAAAAATTAAAGCCATACAATATAAAATAATATTTTCATATTATATTTGGAAAATCATGCTACAGTCAATATTAACTGCTTGGAGTACTGTTTTTTTAAAATAAGGTATTAAATTAATTATATCATTTAATAACACAGAATTATCAGATTTCCAGTTTTTTAAAAGCTAATATTATGTTAACATGTACTGGGCCCTGTCTCAAACTTCTCACATGCATTATCTCTTGTTACCATCATACCAACCTCAAGAGCTGGCTCTGCTGTTATCCCCATTTTAACACAAATGCAACAGGCTATGTATCAGTTACTGCTGGAAATGGGACTCAGACTCATGTCTATGGATTTCTAACCTTGGCCTTTAAAAAATACATGTTGATGCCTCTAATAAAAGTAATATCACATAAATACAAACCCTTGGACTTAAAACATTAATCAAGAATACTTAGAAAGGTATACAAATATAATTCATAATAAAAACTCAAAATTAATATCACTAAAGGAAATAATAAAACAGAAATAATTTATTTTTATTAATTTGACAAACCGTTGTAATTTTTCTAGTATTCCCAACTATCTTTGACCATATTCATTTAAACATTTTACATTATCGTATTATACTGTGCATACAGTTTTGCAATGTGTCTTTTAAAATTTTTATCTAACATCATGTTTACACAGGAATGACCCATGTGTGAATCTATATATATGCTTCAACATTAATTTTATATTTTCTTAAGCTAATGTTTACTAAATGTTTCTGATATGTGAATATTATATTATTTTTAACCAAGAAACCAGTAATTAATTTAATGCAACTGATTTCCAATCAAATGAGATAAAATTTTATTATCATACTGTATTTTAGTATGTGAAAAAACTATGTTGAAAGCAGTAATTGAGAGAGAACTATTACTGAATTTGAAAGATATTTTTCTTTTTCTTGAAAATTAAAATCATAATATTGTGGAGAAGGTACTTTTTTTTCCTTTTTAATACTAAGCCTTCCTATCTAAAAGTGAATTGGCTTAGAAACCTGTTAAGGCATTCATCAGAAAGATATGGTAAACTATGAGATTTTTAAACTATATTACACTATATATTCAATATAAAATATGTTAATGACATTTACTTTTTCATACATAATTGACTTGATTCATACACTATTAAAGTTTTTCACAAATCACATATTTTTAAGTTTTCTTTTAAGAGAATGCCTGATTCAGCAACTACTAAAAAAAAATCCTAATGCTAATCTTGAGAACCACAACTCTTCAGATGAAAACACTTGGGTTTTAAATGGGATAACAGAAAATGTCTGCACTTTAAGTTCCAATAACTATATTATGCATTAAAGAAAAATAAAATCACCAGCTGCTATAATAAAGGAATATATACACCATCACACATTAAATTACTAATTGCATTAAACACTACCAATCAACATTTTCAGGATGAAACAGGTGAGAAAAAATAGGAAAAAAAATAAATGAAGTCTTGAACAAGTTTTTGTATATCTACGTAAAACATGTCCAGATAATGCTGATAGGCTATTAATATCTGTCTACACTTTCAAGACATGATTTGTATTAATTAATATTCCACTCCCACAGTTACGAAGCCTCATCCCTGCCCTTTTTATATTGACCTTGTATCTTGTTAAGCATTTCTTTCTGTTCCATAGCAACCTAGACTATGAAAATGATTGTTATATCCTTTCTTGTCAGCAAAATTCTCCTTTCCTTACATATTATAAATCTTTAATAGCTCACATTTATCATCACTGATGAGTAAAAAATATTTTGCCAAGACAAAATATGCATGATATGATACATTTATTTGATCCATTGCTATGTAATCAAAGATAATGCAGATTATGGTTGCACTATCCTCATGAAATACTGCCTCATTTAATACATTTCCTTGAATAGGTTTGCATTAAGATGCACATATTAACTGGAATTACTATTACTTGTTATTCTCATATTATTCTATTTTCTCCATGAATTTGGTTGGGAGGCCTTGACAAGTTAGAGCACTAAAATGCAGTACACAGATTTTCTATTAAAAAGGGAAATTTGTACTTTATACACTCTCCCATATTTTATATTTATTGCCATAATAATTTGCATGTTTCTGTTTGTGTATGAGTGTATATAGCTGTAAGTATTGCCCATATTTGTCCTTTGCATTAATGAACTAGTCTTTTATTGCATTTGTAAATTACAAAGAAAATGGAAAGTAGGAGAACTTTTTTTTTTATTTGCATCTAGCTACTGTGCTGAGAAACATTTAGGAAAATAAAGTGTAACATTAAAAGTAGTAGACATCAGTTATAAATCCAATCATTAGTAGGCACAAAGCTGTTCTTGCAGTAATGGCTAGCCAACTTATTTCAACAAATGTTCCCTTTAGAATTTCTTTTAATATTGTTTTGTAAACTAATCTTTGGTTACGTAAGGGTGGAGTTAATTAAGCAAGCGCTACTTTGTAAAGAGAGCATGTAAAAGGCAATAAAATGTTTCCAACAGTGCTGATTAAGACTGAGGGCACTTTTCTTAATATAACTTGTATACAAAGTATAAAAGCATTTGTATAACAGCTTCTGTGCTTGTAATGCATCTCTGTGGTTTGCCCCATTTCAGATGGTCATGGCAAGCAGGCTGGCCGAGGAATTATTGGCTACATTCTTGCTTTTCATTTTGAT
Organism: Ursus americanus; assembly: GCF_024610735.1. Taxonomy (NCBI): domain Eukaryota; kingdom Metazoa; phylum Chordata; class Mammalia; order Carnivora; family Ursidae; genus Ursus; species Ursus americanus. The sequence continues at coordinate 39,473,037 of NC_142136.1, forward strand.
AAATAGTATATTTATTCTGTACATGGAACTCAACTTCCATAGCTCCACTTTGAAGTTATACAAGGTACTCTGTAAGGTTGCTTTCATCTCTATTGCCCCAAATAACCCAATATGCAATTAGAGGAGATGAGTGGTAAGGGAATAGAAAATAAGAAATGCAGCCCAAATTAAATATAACTAATGTCTGAATGTTCAATATATCCTTGTATCTGTGTATAATGATTAGCCATAAGATATGACATACAAATGAAACAAAAACCAAAACTTCATCTTATTCAATATTCAAATTCAGTATGCAAATATAAAACAAATAAGGTAGTTTCTTGGCTACTGCAAACAATAAAATTATCCTGTAGCTGAATGGCAGTGGTTGAGCAGATTTCTCGTATCATAGGAAAAAAAGAAAGAAGAAAAGCAAAGAAAAAAGAAAAGAAAAGGGGAGGGGAAGGAAGGGAAGGGAAGGAGCAAGGGAGGGAAGGAAAGGGAAAGAAAGAGATAATTCCATATAATGCAACATTATTCAATGATTTTCTCAAAAAAAGTATGATATCAAGTCATAAAAAGGTAAGGACAAATCTTAAACACATAGTGAAAGAAGCCAGTTTGAAAAGATGACATATTATGAGATTCCAATTATATGACATTTTGTAAAAGACAAAATTATTGAGATAGTAAAAAGACGAGTGGTTTCCAAAAGAGAGAAAATGCGGGGGGCGGGGGGGAGGAGGTGAAGGTTAAATAGATAAACCACAGAAAATTTTTGGGCTGATAAAACATCTAAATTATCTAACATTGGATATATGACATCATGCATTTGCCACAACCACAGAACTCTATACCATAAACAGTGAATCTTATGACCAATTTTTTAAAGATCATTTAAGAGTGAGGAGATCTCAGGATCGAATGCAGATTGGGACAAGACAACCTGCCTGTATGAAAATGTATGAAACAACCTCACTGAAGGGGGAAAAGCGCTTCTCTGGGTAATGTTGGAAGTAAGTGGAGACTAAGGTTAAAGCAACATCAACTACACACATGTGCTGCATTCTCACTGATAAAGCTATTCCTTGCAGGGATATAATTCAGGTTAGCAGTTCTGATACTGCTATACATGAATAGTGGAAATGAACAATTAAACAAATGTATGACAAGTGCTAGGAGCCAGAGTTCTCAACTGTTGGAATGAAAGATGAGCAATGGAGAAGAACAAGAGAATTACCCATATGGTCATGGATTAGTTTTGAAGATACCTACATAAACTGTGTCTGACTTTATATAGATAAAGATCATTAAGTGGAGATGTCATTATATATGTGTAAATACATGAATTAGTATACACACATATATTTTCTGGTCTGTCAGCTAAAAAGACCTAGAAGCAACAATATCCCAGTAGCAACAAGCACACCTGTAATCCACTCTTCTTCTCTACCAGGATTCTTCAATAAAAGGGTCTAGGGTGACTTGAATAAATGGCTGATTCTGTGAAGGGGATGAGAAATATATAAAATAAATCTAGGGGTACCTGGATGGCTCAGGTGGTTGAGTGTCCAGCTCTTGATTTCGGCTCAGCTCATGATCTCAGGGTCCTGGGATCAAGCCCCACATCAGGATCTGTGCTCAGCAGGGAGTCTGCTTCTGGATTCTCTCTCTCCCTTTGCCCCTCTTCCCACGTGCTCCCTCTCTAAAATTAATAAATAAAAAATCTTTAAAAATAAGTCTTAAGAAGTTTGTAGTACCATCAAATAAAGACTTGCTAAAAAATACATTAATGTAAGTATGCCAAAAACATACAGGAGAGAACTAAATGAGCTCTCAATGGCCAAAGCAATGAACAACAGATAGTGGTTTTTTTTTAACCCAGAGTACAAAATAAATACCAGAAGTCTACAGAAATAAGGATGGAAGGAAAGAAGGAGGGAAAGAAAGACGGGAGGGAGGGAGAAGGGGAGGGAAACATAAAAATATCCCCATACACACCCACACATATACACACACACAAAGATAGTATCATTGTCTTGGAAACCTGTAGCATAAGCAGTGATAGCAGATAATACACAGATTTTTAAACACTCAACAGCCAGAAGAAATACTTTGTTCATTTGCTAATTTGACTTTTTTCCATTTGTACTGGTGGTTCTGTGGTTTTTCTTCATTCTCAAACTTCACTTTCCTCCCTGGATATATTCCACCTTTACTTTTATTTTTATATTTTTTTTACATTTTCCTGTTTTGATTCTTAGATCTTCCAACTGATATCTGGGTAACAGCTTTTTTCTGGACATCAGGGACATTAGAAACTCGCCGATTATATAGAGGACAGAATTTATCATCAAATGTTGTTACTGTATTCTTGCTCTCACTATTGTGGTGCTTATTCAGTCCTCCATCATGCCTCACCTAACATGATTGAATAGGTCAGTGTAGGGGGTGAACGATAAAGAGACAAATCTCAGTGTGTTCTGGAGTTTAAAAGGCTTGAATGAAGTATAAAAATCTATAGATAGATTTGTTAGTGAGGCCTGGAGTAAGAAAATATTCTGCAAGTTTGGGATACACAACAGTCAATAACAGGGAACAATTTCAGGAGCTTTGCAGACACATAAGGATAATCGAAATTAAGTCTGTTGGGGGACAAATTTGTCACAATACAGCACTATTGAATAATGTCAAGCACTTTAAATGTAGATAAATGATCATAAGTAGGATGAGTGTGGAGACTTTCATTGCTTCGAGGATATTTGTTTGGTCTTTTGTAAAATCTCTAACTTATTTATGTTCTTTTCTTTTTTTTTTTTTCTTTCACGATTTACCCATTAGTGGGAAAATGAGAACCAATATCAAAATACCAATGTCCTATTTCTTCTTGCATGTATAACCTTAGGTAGTTTTGTGCAGAACAGTATTTATGTGGAACATTAGACACCAATTATAATGACTTTTGGAAGCACAAATGCTTAAATGCTCCCCTTAGTAGTCAATTGCCAAATGCAATGATGCATCATGTTAAATTAAGCCCACAATTAGATACTATAAATAGAAAAATAAAGGAAAGTTCTATTAACACTGTCCCCTAAATCACTGTCTCATAATTAATGAGATATAGGGAAAAATCTTAAATTCTAGTTTATCTAATGCATTAATATAGGAAATACAGTATCATTTATCTTAAAATGAATGTATAGTAACACCATAAATGGCTATTTAAAATGTAATTACTAAGATCTTAATTCACCACAGAGTAAGAATACATGCAAATTATGTCCACATGAGAAAAAAATATTTAGTTGCTTACATATACTTCTATATATTTTTACAAATGCATATTCCAAACTAGTTTCTGGTTTTAGGCAGCAATAGGTATAGAAAATTGTGTTCGACCAAATGAGATGATTTTTTATGATTCTGTATGTTAAAAAGATAAACTTAAAATAATGGTTATAATTTTTTCTCTAACTTGGTATTTTATTCCTCACATGCAGTAGCTTTTAGTGTTGAACTTTCAGATATTTTTCGTGCTGATCTGTCATTTGGAAACAAATAAATTGTCTTTAAAAACAATTTGCATGAGCAATTCATTTTGATAGAGCAGTCAGAATTTGAGATTCAGTACACAGCTCATTCGTGCCCCCTTTAAAGCTGAGATTGCTCACTAACAGTGTTGGAATTCCACAAAGGTGGTGTTCAGTATGCACAAGAAATTAATACTATTAAGAAAAATATAGCCAGAAGAATATGTATATACACAAATGGATATGAACATACAGAAATAATAAACCTATATTTTTTCCTACCAGCAGTTCCTTCTCTTATGTTTCATTTACTTTTGTTGTAACTGAATATATTACTAATATTTAGTAATTATCTGATTCTTTTTTTTTTTTAAGATTTTATTTATTTATTCGACAGAGATAGAGACAGCCAGCGAGAGAGGGAACACAAGCAGGGGGAGTGGGAGAGGAAGAAGCACGCTCATAGAGGAAGAGCCTGATGTGGGGCTCGATCCCATAATGCCGGGATCATGCCCTGAGCCGAAGGCAGACGCTTAACCACTGTGCCACCCAGGCGCCCCAGTACTTATCTGATTCTTTAAGTCACCTACAAAAGGGATAAAAAATTCAATGAATGAGAATTAAAATATAAATTTCACAGATCTTTTAACAAGTAAACTGTGACAACGGGAGAAATTTTTAGTAGGTGGTGAAAGTATCAAGGCCTGGATATCTTGACAATCAGTTTCTATTTTCAGGCCATATCTAAAGCTAAGTAGTGTTGATATAAATATTCGTGTGAAATTTGAACTAAACAGCTGGAGAATGTTGAGGTACAATTAAAAAGTGAATGTCATCATGCTGAGCGTGGAGCCTGCTTAAGATTCTCTCTCCCTCTCCCTCTGCCCCTACCCTGTTCATGTGGGCGCCCTCTCTCTCTCTCAGCTCTCTGTCTCTATCTCTTTAAAAAAAAAAAAAAAAAAGTGAATGTCATCTTAGGAGCACCTGGCTGGCTCAGTTGGAAAAACATGTAACTCTTGGTCTTAGGGTTGCAAGTTTGAGCCCCATGTTGGGTGTAGGGATTACTTTAAAAAAAAAAAAAAAAGTGAATGTCATCTTAGAGTCATCGCTTACTTTCTACAATTCAATTCCAAATTCAGTAATTTTCTTCTTTCAGAAAATCTTCAATTTTTACTATCTACCCAATTGCTAAAATTTAATGAGCAACTCTACGCCCAGCACTGGACTATTTACTTCTTTTTTTTTTTTTAAGACTTTATTTATTTACTTTTCAGAGAGAGACAGAGAGAGAGCACGAGCAGGGGAAGCAGCAAGCAGAGGTGGAGGGAGAAGTAGGCTCCCCGTCGAGCAAAGAGCCCAATGTAGGGACTCGATCCCAAGACCCTGGGATAATGACCTGAGCTGAAGGCAGACGCTTAACCAACAGAGCCACCCAGGCATCCCTGGACTATTTACTTTTACACAGATGACATCATTTAATCCTCTTAAAAATTTTATGAGGTACAACTGTTTTTCCATTTAACAGATGAGAAATGAGGCTAGAGAAATTACATATTTGTAACATGTAATTTGTAATATGTAATATGACAAGTTACAAATTTGTCCAAGGTCAGATATGTAGTACGTGGTATTAAGTGAGGAAAACCAATTTTCCCTCTACCCTTCTGTATCCTTAGCTGAGATTCTTCTAGTAAAAGACAGTTTAACCAGAGAAAACAAAGAGAAGTTTACCACAATGTTTACCTCATGTATATATGGACACAGGGAAAAATAAGTAACCCTGAGGAGGCTTAGAATTCAGATTTAAATACCATCTTAATAAGAAAAAAAGGAGAGGGCACCTGGGTGGTTAAGCGTCTGTCTTCGGTTCAGGTCAGGACTCCAGGGTTCTGGGATCGAGTCCCTTGTTGGGCTCCCTGCTCCACAGGGAGCCTGCTTCTCCCTCTGCCCCTCCTCCCACTCGTTCTCTCAATCCCTCTCTCTCTCTCTCAAATAAATAAAATCTCTAAAAAAGGGGGGGGAGAGGATGTAGCCTATTTGAGGAGAGTAAATTATTTTTAGGAAAATGAATGCCTTATGGATGGGAGGTGTGACAGTTTGTGACAAAGTTTGCCTGGATGTGGTGTCACTTCTAGTCTCCTCTCTTATAAAAGTCAGTCTTCTCTGGTAGGTGAAACTCTGGGGAGAGGATTTGAGTTCCTGTCGGAGGATCTGTGTTTAGGCAGATAAGAGTAGTTCAGAGAAAGCCTCTCACTGCATCTGCTATTTTTCGAGAGCCTACCTCAAAAATTCAAAATCAACCCTGTATCAAAGCAGCATATTTTGGGGTGGTATGTCCTGAACTCCTACAGTCATATTTTGGAGTGACATATTCTGCTACCCTTGGGTAATCCCAGGCATTTTGATAATCCAACCGTGCTTCTGACCACTGTCATTATAAGTCCCCATCATATTTACTTTTTTTATGACAAAATGATGGAGAAACTCATTCATTTATTCATTGATTCATTCATAATAGTTAAATGCATTTACTGGTAATTCTGAAGTTTCAATTTAGTAGCCCATGGATCATATTTGGCTCACAGATATGTTTAATTTGGCAAGCAAACTTGTTTTGTTTTGTTCTAATTGAATCAACTAGAAATATTTAAAATTTGGAGAATTCACAGGAAATCCATATCTCCCACATCACCTCCAAAATTTAGATAACCTGGAAAACTGAGCCTGCAATTATACATGGCAACAACTGGTTCAGGGTCTTCATTGAAAGAGACGCTACAGTCCCAATCTTTTTCTACTGAGTCTTTGATGTTTGTGTATGTGCTCGTGGAAGCTTAGATTACATGCCAACAGAGACTAAGTTAACTTTTCCAAGCTATAATCAATACTCAAAGTCAGGGAGGCAGGAAGAACAAGAAGAGATAATATGAGCACTTGGGAAGATTTTCTGAAGTAGAAGAAAACTTGAACTCTTCACTCCACTAAAGTATTTCCTGTTGCATTCCCTGCCTTAGAAGTTAGTAATATGCCTCTCTCTCTCCCAGTTCTATCTGTGCTAATGCATCTTCTGTTAGGATGTAGTTTGGGGGAGGGTCCAGATTAGCTCTGCATCTCCCTCTCAGTTTATCATTACTAAAGAAAGGCCGCAGAAGTAGCCAAGCTTTAGGCAAAGTTTGGAGACTTCCTTTTTTTTTTTTTTTTTTTTTTTAAGATTTTATTTATTTACTTGACAGAGAGAGCACAGGTAGGCAGAGAGGCAGGCAGAGGGAGAGCAGAAGTAGGCTCCCCGCTGAGTGCAGAGCCTGATGCAGGGCTTGATCCCAGGACCCTGGGACATTAACCTGAGCCAAAGGCAAACACTTAACCCACTGAGTCAACCAGGCACCCCCAAAGTTTGGAGACTTCTAGGAGAGTCAAAAACAGACACTGTTCAGATTCAAAGTCCATAACTCAACACGAACAAAAAAACATGTCTGGTTTGGGTCGCTATTTATTTTATGGCGAGAAATTAAAAACACAATTTGCCTATTATTCTAATGAAATTTACTGCCAGAGAAATCCCAACCCTGGCATAAAACATGCTATAAACATGCAACCATTGAGGCAGCCTCAAATGCCGAAGTCTCTATCAGGCAGAACCCCATTTGTCCAGGCTAGTGACAAAGAATTTACTGTGTGACCAGTGGAGCAAGTTGTTGCTTTTACTCACTTTAGGTAAGCCTGTACAAGAGACATAAACTGGTGACAACTATATGTTGTTTCCTATATTTTTGAGGCCAGGTTTTGTGCAGAAACAAACATCCTAGCACATTCAGTGGCTTCACTTAAAGTTCATTTCTTACTCACAGTAGAAAGCAGATTCATAGCAGATTCAAGCAACTCCTCTAATTGACGGCTCAGTCTTTTTCCTCCAGATAGACATGTTTTGTCACAATCACCATAACTAACAATGTCCCATTGGCTGGAAAATACTTTTGTCTTGAAGTTGCATACCTGATTTCAAATTACAATTCATGGGCAAAGCAATTAGCATCATCATGCTTAACTTAAAATAACAGTGAAGTGTAACCCTTCTTTGTGCCAGGAAGGAGCAAGTGCCTTGGTAAACAGTGCTAATGGCTAACATTTTTCTCTTTCTCCTATTTGCAAATAGGCATTTTCATCGCTATTAAGCCTGTTTCTCCTCAAGCCCTGAATATTTTGCATTTTGAAAGAGCAGTGCTGGTTGATTATATTATTGAAAAGAAAATGGCTAAATCCCAAGTTACATCCAGACCAGACTAATTGGCTCTAAATAGCACCTCAAGAGCCTGGATTTGAAATTCTATTTTGGAAACTTGCAGTAACTTTGGGCTGTCGCCATTGGGAAACAAGGTGATTGTATTGTATTTTTGTTTTTGTTTTATGTCTTGTATTATTTTAGATGTATGAATTCTTAGAATTGCATGTGTGCTAAGATACACATACACACACACACACACACACATATACACATACATATATGAAGGCTGACAAGACAAGGTGTAAAATAGATTGCACATAAGTATTTATTTCCTGTCCAATATCTTTTCTTCTAATCCATGTGATCAGAGGGGGTAGAAAATAGGGGGAAAATGAAGTAAGTCACAGATATGAATATGTGACATTGTCTTCAACAAACACAGGACTCCTTTCTTCTGACATTAATTTTGTGTCCAAGGCACCCAGATAAACCCAAACAGCTATTAAGTTTCCTTCTCTTCATCAATTTTTAATTTTTTGGAGAAATAATCCCTCTATTTCACTGAGGTTATTGGTACCCTCGACTGTGGCATGGGAAAGATTTTCCAATTAAATAGGAGAAAATGTGGCCACGACACAAAAAGAAGCAAACCCAAGGGGTCTAAAACATAAGAGATAGAGAGAGAAAGACAGTCTAAGTACTATCATTTAAAGTCCTAAATTCAGCTATGACTAAACCAAATGTAACTCTAAAATTATCAAATATAAAAAGCCTATTTCCAACATGGATAGAGTAGAGGGAAATACCTCTAATAACACCACAAAACCATACTTTACAACTGTACTTGATGGCTGGTTTTACTGATAAAGTGCAGATAACCGTTCTGATAATACGCATGGTCCTGAACTGCCGATCACAGCATTGTTAATGTAGCCTTACATCAACCAGTAGAGCAGGTTAAGTAAGAGAGAGAATCTTAACTGCATTCAGGGGGTAGCAAAATTACTGAAGAAAAAATACCACACCATAATGTAACTATCCCCATTCAAATATGAATAACATGACCCAACCACAATAATGACCATCATGAACTCATTTTGTAAATTAGAAAAAGGAAGAGGCAAAAGAAGGGCATGGTTTTGAGATGGAGAGATTTACACTAGGAAGAAGGAATATGTTTCAGATGGCATCTCTGTATTTTAAGTAAAATTTTAAAAAGGTACATTAATTTCATTAAACAAGGTATGAAAATAATATAATAAAAATAAATAAGATTAAGTGTTTGGCTGAGAAAAGGGAATAATATAAGAATAAGTAACAGAGGGGCGCCTGGGTGGCACAGCTGTTAAGCGTCTGCCTTCAGCTCAGGGCATGATCCCAGCGTTATGGGATCGAGCCCCATATCAGGCTCCTCTGCTATGAGCCTGCTTCTTCCTCTCCCACTCCCCCTGCTTGTGTTCCCTCTCTCGCTGGCTGTCTCTATCTCTGTCGAATAAATAAATAAAATCTTTAAAAAAAAAAAAAGAATAAGTAACAGAATAATGAAATTTAAAATAGACTCAGAAACAATATAGGAAAGAACAATCTTATAGCTATTGTTCTGGAATTCAAATGAGTAACATACAAGAGAAATTTGAAAAGTTTTCCTTAATTTAGAGAAAAATGAACATGAAAACAATAAAAAAAAATGAACAGAAAGATGACAAAAAAATTATAAATAGAGACCCAAACAAACTGAACAGAAACAGGGATAAAAAAAAGTCAAAAGAGGTGTAAGTTGCATTGTCTTCTGCATTGAAAAAATATTCTGAAGTAGAATTAATTAACTACATGCCAAAATTATAAACCAATAATTGTTAAAATGATTGACATTAAATTTATAAAGATATTCTCACACAAAAAAGTAAATCTAAAAAATAAGGTTTCTTTTTTTTAAAGATATTTATTTATTTATTTATTTATTTATTTATTTATTTATTTATCTCTCTATCTATCAGAGAGAGAAAAAGAGAGCACACAAGCAGGGGGAGCAACAGGCAGAGAAAGAAGCAGGCTCCCCACTGAGCAAGGAGCCTGATGTGGGGCTCCATGCCAGGACCCTGGGATCATAATCTGAGCTGAAGGCAGATTCTTAACTGAATGAGCCACTCAGCTGTCCCTAAAAAATAAGGTTTCTAAGTAAACACAGAAATTAAGACTGCCCAAATACTCTGCAACTTCACAAAATGCCTCAGTGTAATAGCCAAAAGTTTTATGAAGAACGTTTTTTGGCCAAGAATGCTGATTGCCACATTCAGCATTATATAAGAAAACTATATCCATTTACGAGCTTTCTTTGTATGAATTATAAATACATATAAACATTTATATTAAAAATTATTGTTTATCTGGAATTTAATTTAACTGGATATCCTGCATTTTTTCTGCTAACTCTATTAAAATATAAATCGTTGCTTCTTTTAAAAATTACTTAAATACTTCCCAATAAACATAATCAGTGCTATACCTTAAAGACCAAGATAGAATTAAAAAAAAAAAAAAAAGGAAAAAAGAAACTTGTAAATGATAAATAAGGAAATTCCAATATAAAAGAGCTAGGAGTGAGCCTTGTAAATATGTGTCTATAAGTAAATGCTGTTATAAATATAATTGCACAACCAAGATAAATAAATTATTATTATAAGAGAAAACACATAATAAAATAATCTCCTTAAAATGAAGTATTGATAAATTTCAAATTATACTAAAACAACAATAGTAACAACACTGAGAGTTGCAAGAAATGGGAAATGGGGTATGGGAGAATCTCAATCTGCTAGGTTGAAGAGATTACAGAATAAATCAAGGGAAGAGAGTGAGTCAGAAATAAAGTTTAAAATATTTTAATATACAAAGACAATGATTAGTAGAAATAAGTTCTAAATATATTTCTTCAAATTCTTAGTGAGAAAAACAATAAAAGAAAATATACATCATGATTCAGCTAAATGAAACAAGAACTGGCAATACGGTATGGAATCTATGATGGCTAATTTTGTGTCAATGTGACTGGGCTAAGGAATGCCCAGGTAGCTGGTAAAACACATAATTTCTGAGTGTGTCTGGTGTTTCTGAAGAGACAAGCATATATCATTAGACTGAGTCAAGGTCAGCCTCCACCAACGCAGACAGAATCATCCAATCCATTGAGAGACGAAGTAGAACAAAAAGGTGGAAGAAGGACGAATTCTTGTTCTCTCGTCCTGAGCTGGGACATCTATCTTTTATTGCCCTGGAACATCGAGGTTCCTATTTCTTGGGCATTCAGACTCCAGCACTTATATTTTCAGCTCCTCTGGTTTGCACAACTTTGGACTTAAACTGAATTATACCACCAGATTTCCTGGCTCTCCATTTACAGACAGCAGATTGTGAGACTTCTTGGCCTCCATGACTGCATAAGCCAATTCTTATAATAAATCTCCACTTCTAACTCTGTCTCTATCTCTTTCTCTATCTCTCTTCTTCTCTGTCTCTTTCTCCTTGTCCCTGTCCCTATATCTATCTAACCCACTGGCTCTGTTTCTGTGGAGAACCCTAACACAGAATTGGAATGAAAATGTGTTCAGTGACACTTTTCAATCTTTTATCAAAAAATATTTCAGACCACCTATTTTATTACGCCTAAAATCGTAAGGATGACAAATGCTGTTAATTAGAAGTCGATAGCAGGAGATTTGAGCCGGCAGGTCAAGGAGAGCTTTCCTGATTAAATAGCATTTGATTTGAGGTTGGAAGTTTTTAAGAAGAGTGAGAAAGTATTAAAGGTCCAGTGGTCATATGGATAAAGGCAATGAGATGAGAAAGAGCATGGTACAATTCAGGAAATGATATTTCTACTACGGAAAAGGGATTTGGATTACATGACAAAACCTTACCCATTTGCATGCTCTCTAAAAGAGATAAAGTTAAAATAAAAATAGTGGTTTAGTATATTAAGAAAAAAAAGTTACATAGGCTCAGGTTTGAGTTGGATTTAACAGAATTATTAGTGTTCACAGGAAGAGCAATTTTAGTAGAGAGGAGATGTTGCAGTTAAGTGAATGGGATTCTAAGGAGCTAAACAGTTATCCATAGACCATTGTTCATGCAATTTTTAAAAAGAAATGGTTGAAAGAATACAGCCATAATCTATGGGATAGTAGATTAAAGAGTCTAAACATAATTTTCCAATACTAAAAATAAGAACAATGCCAACTATTACTAAGTCTATAGTACAATATTTCTCTATTTCCACCACACCTCAGTTTTCACATCATCTTAACTGGTTACCACACAATCATCCACTTCTCCCTACAGTTTAATATCCACATGAGGAATTCTATTAAGATGTAAGTCGGATCACATCAGTATTGCTCTGAATCTCCCAAATGCTTCCTGTATAATTCAGAATAAAACCCTAGATCCACAGTGCCCTACATGACCTGCTTCCCTCACTCATCTTCAGATATCATGTGGACTCAAACATGGCAAGTGCACGCTCACCACAGGGCCTTTGTACTTTTGGCTCCCTCTGTATTCAATGTTCTTTCCCAGCTATTTCCTTGTATCACTATCCATTTCATTCACGCCGCTGATGAAATGATATATAAGAAATAGACTTTTCAGATAACCCTTTCTAAAATAGCAACCCCATCACTCTTTCTTATTTTTCTTAGCTCTTATCCCTACTGGTATGTATCTGTTTTGTATTTATTCCCTGATACCCACTATTAGAATATAATGTTTACAAAGCAGGAACTATGTTTACTTCAACACTGTATTCTTAGCACACAGAATATTGCTTAGGATATTATAAGCATCTACTACATACGTGATAAATGAATGAATATAAATATAACCGCCGATGTGTGTTTCTTACCTAATAAGAAATATTAAGTCTCATAAATAATGTGTTTTTGTTAATACAGTATCAATTTACATTTAGTAAAATGTCAGTTTTCTGAATTATTCTTTGGACCCTGACATCCCAAAAGATTCTGGTTAGGTCTTCTGATGCCCTGATATTAAAGCTTAGAGGTACAGGACTGCCATGGAAAGATACAAAGTATAAGCTGCTACAGAGAGGTGTGGATATGATGAATTATACTCCAAAGCTAAAAATGAGTTAGGATTTTGCCTTTGTTTTAATGTGACATACACCTTTTTTCCTCTCCATTAGTGTGAATAATTAAGAATTGGATATATATTTAATCATTTTTGCAAATGCTTTGCTGAATTGTAACATTTGGAAAATAATGTAATTTTCATATACAGAATGAAATTAATTCTGGATCTCACCATTAAATATGTTTGAAAAATCATATGCAAATGGCATATATTATGGGGAAGATTTTAAAATAAGAGCTATACATTAAGATTTTCTTATGGAAAAAGCATGCCCTTTCAGATGTAAAAACAAGAAATTACAATAATTTTCAACATTTTAACATAAGAAAAAAAACAAATAAATGGGTATGTATGTATTGATAGTATCATAACTGCAACTTTATTTCTTGAATCTGGAAGTTTAAAGTGTAGAAGCACACTAAATAGTCAATTATTTTTTCTTGGTTGAATATGAAGACATGTAATTGCATTTTTCAATAAGGCAATGGGTTTTAGTATGCTAATTTATACTACTTTTGTGTATTTTGCAGGAAATTCAAATGTAAATTATATATCCCTGAAAGTTCCTGCAAATGTTCTTATGTATGGGCTTTTTTTTAAACTAGATTTATATATGTTATATCCATTGAGGTTATGAATACATCTATGTGATAGTTTACTAAATAACTAACATAAAAAGAAAGTGGAAGAAGTAATATGTAGAATGGGTGGATATATATTCTTCATGTAACATAGCTAATGGATAATCTCTATCTCTCTAGTCAAGCTAAAAGAAATGGTCACTTTGTGGGCAAAGTATCATCATGTTATTTAAGTAGACTGACTGTATTCATCATGGACATAATTAGTAAATGAAAAATATCATTAAATGTGCTGTTGCCAAAATTTATTTTAAAGTTTTCTCTGGAAATTATACAAATTCTAATCAATAATTATATGATTTCATAATCAGCATACAGAATGTTACACTAATATTTTTAAGTGGACACATACAATGTTGAATTTACCTTAAAGTAACATTGTGGCTGATTAGCAAGCTGTATTATTTTTTTTTTTTAAGATTTTATTTATTTGACAGAGAGAGAGACAGCCAGCGAGAGAGGGAACACAAGCAGGGGGAGTGGGAGAGGAAGAAGCAGGCTTCCCGCCGAGCAGGGAGCCTACGCAGGGATCTATCTCAGGACCCTTGGATCATGACCTGAGCCAAAGGCAGACATTTAACAACTGAGCCACCCAGGTGCCCCAGCAAAGTATTTTAAGCATATTCAATCCTTCAAATTTACCTCAACACTGAACATTTGTTTTTGTTTTTTTCCTTTTAGGTTTGTGACCATCTTTGCTGCATTCTGTGCCCATCTGATGTTCCACCCCTTGAATAATGGCTATTGGAAAAACCTATTAAATTGTAAGTAGTACTGGTTCACTACAAACTGCACCACAGAAATGAAAATAACCAAAATTACATTTCTTTCACTTGCGAGTCCAAGATAAAAATATAAGAAATATGGCATACATCTCTCTTACAGCTTATATTAGTCTGGGTTCTCCAGAATAACAGAACCAATAGGAGATATATATATCATATATACCTATATACATATACATATATATGATATATATAAAATATAAATCTAATAAATATAAATCTTATTATATATATATGTATATATATATACACATATATAAATCTAATGTCTAATGTCTCAGCTTAAAAACAATCAGGCAGGGGTGCCTGGGTGGCTCAGTTGGTTGAGCATCTCCCTTCAGCTCAGGTCATGGTCCTGGTGTCCTCAGATTGAGCCCCATCAGGCTCCCTGTTCAGTGGGGAGTCTGCTTCTCCCTCTCCCTCGGCCATTCCCCCTGCTTGTGCTCTCTCTGTCAAATAAATAAATAAAATCTTAAAATAAATAAATAAATAAAAAAGACAAGCAAAGAGAAAATTCTTTCTTAGCTTTTTATTCTATTTAGGTCTTCAAAGGATAGGATGAGGCCTACCCATACTGGGGAGGGCAACCTGCTTTCCTCAGTCTACAGATTCAAATGTTAATCTCATTCAGAAACACTCTCACAGGCACACCCAGAAAAATGTTTGACCAAATGTCAGGCACCCTGTGGCCCAGCAAAACTGACAAAAAAAAAAAAAAAAAAAAAAAAAACCAAAACCACCATCATGTAACTTCATAGCTAACTTATAAACTGAAGAAATCAGTATACTCATGGAATTCCAAAGGCCAATTGTTGTTTAAAATGGGGGTGCCCAGGTGGCTCAGTCAGTTAAGTGTCCAATTCTTGGTCTCAGCTCAGGTCATGATCTCAGAGTCTTGGGATCGAGCCCCAGGTTGGGCTCCATGCTCAGCGGGGACTCCACTTGATATTCTCTCTCTCCCGCTGCCCCTTCCCCTACTTGCTCTTGTTCTCTCACTCCCTCTTCTTCTGCCCCTCTCCCATGCACATTCTCTCTCTCTCAAATAAATAAAATTAAAAAATAATTGAGTGGTTTTGTCTTTTTAATTAAAATATCTATATAGCTTATAGATATATATTATAAAGCTTATATAAATATCTATATAGCTTATGGATATATCTTGTAGATGTATCTTATAAAGCAAATAAGAAAAGACACAGCTGGTTTTCTTATCATTTATGTTATTTTAGACTGGAAATGTATTTTTTTACATTAATGGAAGTATGTTTTTCAAAATAAATATAAAAACATTATTCATGGTACGTAGTAGAATTAATTTACTTTTATATTATATAGTGAATTACAAATTGAACTTTAGAAATATTTTATTAAAAACACAACTTAATGAAATTAAAGTGTATACTGTTCTTTCTATTGAAATTATTTAAGGCCAACAAAATAAGAACCAGAGATTCTCTTTTGGATTTCACAATTGGAAGGCTAGTACAATCTGAACAAGTAAGTTCTCAGTAGACTGACTAGGCACTGGAGACATTAAAGCTTAAAAGAAAATGCACCCTAAATATTCACATTGCATTGCCCAAGAAAACAATGTATGAACCAACAGTGGAAACATCAGAAATTGAGTCTGACACCAAAGAACTTAAAATATGAGATCCACACCCGGAAGGTCACAGAATCAACATATGGCAAGGGAACCAGGTGTCCAGCACGAAATGTTCATAGTTTCTCCAAAATTCAATGTATGGCAAGGGGACTAGGTGTCCAGCATGAAATGTTCATAGTTTCTCCAAAACTCAATGTATGGCAAGGGGACTAGGTGTCCAGCACAAAATGTTCATAGTTTCTCCAAAATCCAGATATCACATTAGAAGAATATAAAGAGTAGTGGCAGAAATAAAGAAATCTGAAAGACTGGATTAATTTTGAGGTGAATGAAGTAAACCAGAAATGATCAATTATGCTGAAGTCCCAGACTGCTCTCTCCTTCTATAAATATTGCTCAAATGTCCTACCACGTCCTTGGGAGACTATGAAGAAACTGCTTACGATTATGCAGAAGAAAATAAAAAACTCAGAAGACCCCTTGTTGGGACTAAATTTTAAACTCTACCATACCTTACACAGAAACCTTGTGGCCTGTTATTTCTCTCATCCCCTGCATGATAACCAGCAATAAATAATTATTTGCTTGATCTAATGAAGTGTGGTGTGTGATTTGATTCCATTAGTAGCTCATGATACAGGTTTTAATATATTATTTAACAATTCAAATCATTTTTCAGACAAATAATACGAACTTAGAAAAAATACGTCTTTAAGAATAATTAAAGTAATTTTGCATGTCTCACTTCACTTGAAATTGATAGCGAATCAGAGATGGAAAAATATGTAAAGCCAATGAAAATATAATTGTATAAGGGCTTTTAAATTTTTGCTATACATTTTTCAATTACAAGATGTGTTTGCAACATGCCCAATAGTGGAACTGAGCTCAGAATATATACTGCAAATTCTCTAAGAACTTGTAAACAAAGTTTATTAGTATAAGACAGTACAAAAAATTAGAAGTAACCTACTGGGGACAAAGCAAGGATTAGTGCTGTCTTAGTCTTATTTAATATCCTAATTGTTGTTAAAAGAGAGTAAATGCAAAGTCAGGAAACTCACAGATGGTGCTAAAAGGGAAGGTAGAGGAAATGCTAATAAGGACAATGAAATAAAGAAAGAAAAAGCTAAGAGAATAGAAACATGAGAAAAAAATTTATAAGATAATATGAAATAGGGAGAAGATTTTTTTAACTTCAACATCACAGTAATAAAAATATAAGACATGTAATATATTCACAGGCAGCTTGAAGAAAGTTCAAAAACTTAAAATCCTTTATGAAGAGTGATTTCATTTTTTTTTTAAAGATTTTATTTATTCATTTGACAGAGATAGAGCCAGCGAGAGAGGAAACACAAGCAGGGGGAGTGGGAGAGGAAGAAGCAGGCTTCCAGCGGAGGAGCCTGATGTGGGGCTCGATCCCAGAACACCGAGATCATGCCTTGAGCCGAAGGCAGACGTTTAACGACTGAGCCACCCAGGCGCCCCTATGAAGAGTGATTTCAAATGGATTTGGCAGAGTGACGAGGAGAGGCATAAGGCTGAAACACTGGCCGACCAGATACTTGAAAAAAAACCCAATTTATTACATATACTATATTAACTCAATATAAAGATCTCCCTAAGTGTTAGCTGAAGTGGGGGGAAGGGGTTTTTTCAGAATATAAAGAGTTATATTGAAATGTAGCATTTACAACATATAGTTGTATGTTTAAGACCCAGATATGTAACTGAAATCCCACTTCTAAGATTCTAACAAAGAATTACTTTGAGTTAACTGATTAGTAAGTGTGGAAAAGCATGAGCTCAGGAGACAGATCAGGTCAAGATCCCCTACTCCATCATTCATTAGCCGTGTAAATTAAACAAGTTATTTGAACTCTCTGAATTATGGTTCTCTCATATGTAAATAAAGCTAATACCCCTAAATTAAAAATCTATAATAATTAAGAGAATTAGTATACGTATAGAAGATAGAGTGGTTGTGAGAAATGAGAATAATATATTTAAAGTACCTAGAAAAGGACTTAGCACTCTATAAGCACAGCATTTATTTGCTATTGTTTATACTATTTCATGACCTCAATAGTACTTTGCAATCTATACAATGTATAAAAGTTTTTTTGGTTTTCTTTTTTTTTTTTTCTTGGTAAGAATCTCTGTTTGGAAGCATAGTACATAATAGGAACAGTGAATTTGTTTAACTAACATTCTGTTAATAACATCTGCCTTTTGCTGTACTATTTTATACTTTTTCAATGTGCAGAATATATAAAACATGCAAAGATTATTCTGTTATGTGTACCTAACCTTTGAGATTATAAAAATTTAAGAAGTTATTAGTCTGAAGTCATTGTTATCAACACACAGCTATACTGTTTATAGTTTAATAAAATCAACTGGTTTTATTGTGTTATACATGATTATCCCAAGTAAAGCAGTCAAAGGCAAGAAATAATTAAGAGTCCCAAAGTTCTAAAACATTGGGGTAATTATGGACTACAATTTTTAGAACTAGTGTCCTAGATCTGCATTCTGCATAGAGAGCTAATGATAGTCACCCAGGACTCTAAAAAGACAGATTAACAGGCCTCTTCCTTGGAAATTCTGAATACCTAGGACAGAAAGAGAGTTTTCTTGGCTCTATCAGGCTTCATTGGTGATGCTTATCACTAGTCAAATTTGGGAAACTGGCTTAAACCACGGCAAAGGTTCAAGTTTGTGTTTCTGTGTTTCAAGAAAGATCAATTGTTCCTTTTCTAACCACGTCAAAACAAAATTTTGTAAATGTTAAATACATAATACTCATTCGAATACATAAAAGCACGTGGTGAGGTTGTGTTTAACTAAGTGAAGAGACTGGCAGGACAATAATGTGGTTCCAAAGAGGATGCAAATGAAAGAAAGCCTGAAGTGAGACTGCTAAATTAGATACAATCTGGCTGATGTCCTATAGTATAATACAACCATCACTTTTTGCATTGCCTTGTCTTCTAGACAGAAATTAGTTACATCTTTAAAAGCCTAAAAATTATTTTCATCTTTTCACTTTGCTGCTCATTGTATGTCACTTTCCAGAACCATAAAATGCCAAAATATCTAGATCTTAATTATGAATAGTGTCAGAGTTACATGCCCCTTAGAGACAGAGTTAGGCCTCTAATGACTCAAAGATATTGAAACATATTGAAAAGACTGCTGTTAATGTTTTGCCTCATTTCTAAAGCTTGGGTAATTTTTCTTAACAATCCATCAATAAGGTTACATAAATCACGTATTTGCTTTTCTTTATATTTACATACGTTTGTGTAAAATATATATATGTATCTTTTAATTCAAGTAATACATGTACAGCCTCATAAGTTGAAAAAGAACTTTTTGTTTGTTTTGATTTTTAAGAGGTTCGGGGACCAAAATATTAGTTGAAACCTGACTCTATTTATGTTTTATCTAACCCAAACACAGTTCAAATGATAAAATCTGGTACTCATCTGCATTGTTTAATGGAATGAGTTTGCTTGATTAGAACCCTCTGACTGCTAATTCTTAGGGAAAGGAAGCTAATGATAAATGTATCAAGTAAAAACAAATCCTCTAATTTCAGAATTGGGTAAGTTTACCATGGATAAATCTCAAATTAAAGATTAAAACAGTCTTAAGTAAATTATCTTTACTATGGGGAATCATTAACCAAAGATTTCATAGCAAAAGATACTTCTATATCCATGCTTTTTTCACTAAGTATGTTGGTGGTTCCTGCAAAATCAGATTAGCTAAAGCCATTATTTCATTCACATGACATTCAGATATAATAAATTTATTTCAACTTGCTTAAACTACCCTATCCTCAGTTTGATAGCATTTTAACAAATATATAAATATTATGTCCTCTTAGAGATATCATGAATATAGAAACAGTAAAATCATTGAGTAACTGGTCTTAGTACACTTCTCAAAAGATAACAGAAGATGATTATCAACCTCCTTTTTATATAAATCTATGCATATCATTACTCCAACTATTTTAAGTACAGAAAAATGTCAGTAATAATATTAATGTTTAATAGTATTTAAAAATGAGAATCTAAAAACATTCTCCTACCAATAAATATAAGTGTAGGGTTCAAACCTAAGTTATTTTAAGCTTAAATATTACATATGATTCATGCATATGAACCTAACACAATACCACAAATAATATATAAGGTAGTTAAGAAAAAAATACCAAATATTGTACTTAATTGTTATATTTGTACTTGCACACTTACCCCCTTTACATTTTTCTATTATAATACTGTGAGACAATAGAAAGAAACATATAACTATATAAATATTGATCTCTGACCCTGGTTCCTGGCACACAGCTCCTAAAACTCTTGTAATCCCATCAGTGATAAGACCACTAGGAACATCTTTTGTTGTAATATTTGGTCTGTGACCCTGGCTTCTGACACACAGTTCCTAAATCCCTTGGAATCTCCTGAGTGATGGCAGTGCCTTTTGTTCTAATGAGTTGACTCTTGGTGGGGTCTTGGATGGGGGCGGGTCACCAAAACAAACAAGTCATGATTAAAAGCTTGGAATTTTTAGCTCCATTTCCCATTCTCCAGAGAGCAGAAAAGGACTGAAAATAGAGTTAATGATGGATCATGCCTGTGTGATGAAGCCTCTCTTAAAAAAAAAAAAAAAAGTACAGGGTTTGGAGACCTTCTGGTTTGGTGAATTACTGCAGGTGCAGGGAGAGTGGCAGCTGAGAGCATGGCAGCTCCATGCTTTTCCCCATATACCTGGCCCTACACAACTCTTCCATCTGAATTTCATTTGCATCCTTTATCATATCCTTTTATAATAACTGTTAAACAGTTATTATAAATTATATTATCCATTATCCTATATGATAAAGGGTGTTAATAAGATATGATAAAGGATGTATCATAACTGTTAAATAGTTATTATAAAGTAAATTGTTTTCCTGACTTAAGTGAGCCACCCTAGCAAAACTGAACCCAAGGACGGAGTTGTGGGAACCTTCCGTTTATACCCAGTCAAAAGCCCTTCACCTGTGAGATCTGATGCTATCGCTGGGTGGATAGTGGCAGAATTGAGTTAAATTATTAGACACCTAGCTGGTTATCACAGACTTGTTTGGTGTGGGAATAACTACCACACATCTCATGTCAAAAGTGTTGTAAGAGTATTAGTGGTGTGAGAGTAAAGGAGAAACACAGGAGAAATACAAGTTTTCTAAATAAATCATAATTCTATAATGTCAGTCAAGGAGGGATTTTAAAAGAAACTTGGCATGGATATATGATTACAGAACTAAATATCTATATGTTTCAAAATTATACTATTTTTAAATAGAAAGGTATATATGCATATGCAGTATATATGCTTTATCACATACATATACTTAAGTATATATATTCACTGTGTATATATATATGTATATATATATATATATATACAATACATGAAGTGTAAACAAAGATTTCCTTTCTTTTTGAAAAAGATAATGCAGAGTATATTCAACTCAATGTGATTTATGTGATATTTAAGTATATTTATTTTGTTTCATAGTTTTCGTTCTGTTTGGTGTCCTGACTTCCACCATCATTTCTGTATCAGTGACTACTATTACACTCCTCTTTTCAGTTGTTGTTTATAATGTGTCATGACCTGAGATTACAGATAAATCAGTATCATCAGAACATGGTGTAAGTTTTACTATAGGCCTTGGAAGATTACTTCTGAAGAGATATTTTTCATTCATATGGAAAAATGTATATGCACATATTATCCCACATTTCACCCTCTGAGGTTGATTTTGATCAAGGCCAGCTTCAGAAAAAGTTTGGTTCTTTAGGCAATCCTCAGGGCTGCCTCCAGATTCTCAGACTAGAAGAGAAGGGCTTCTGGCAGTGATGGAAATAAATAACCAGTACCATAGTGTAAGCAGCACGTTCTTAGACTAGGCTTAATTCCAGTCCTATGAGACATGTATCATGCCTATTCTGAGCTCCTTATATCTTATGATCATTTTGCCTTTGGTATGTAAAACAAAATAAAAATCTTTCTGTTAAAAGCATGTACCTTTCTTTCCTTTTTCTGTTGCTAAAAATAATTGTGCAATGTGTGAGGATGCTCACCATCTCAATTTGTAGAATGAAAGGATGTTTGGGACAGAAGATATGATGATTACTTCTTTAGATGGATAGATGTCATTTCTATTTGAACTAGATACCTCAGATGTGCAATGGTTTGGAGGAAGCATTTAGTAGGGAGCTACATGACAAAGAAGCCAAGTTGAGTGATAAACACTAACTAAAACATTTATTTAATATCTCAGAAACTTATTTTTGGCTACTAAGTTCCCTTTTAGCATTTTCTGTGGGTCTATTCTTTATCTTTATGAGATCCTGCAGTCCAATTTCATTAATGAATTTTATTTCAGATTTACTCACATGTGGTCCAATGAGGTAATAGACAATATATAATTAGCATATATAGGGACATTTTTCTACTGCTTAAATTTATTAAAGTATCATTGCATATTGCATTATCGAAATCAACACAGTTCTTTGCAAAAGAGCCATTTGTGTTCATTTACTTTTTTTCCCCTGTGGGGGGAGCACAATTCAATTTAACAAATGTATACTAAGAAACCTCTATCTGCAAAGTAAAACTATGGATTACAGAACATATATTTTTTAAATAAAGGTCGACATATAAATATTCTAGTTAATCATTATTCTTGCAAACCAAATTTTATACATTAATTTACCAGCACAACCATCACTTATAAGTCAAATACTACATTCTTCTTTCTCACCTTGGGAGAGAGAATATGAATACATCATATTTCCTGCTTTAAAAATATATATATATGTTTTGGAGATAAAGAAATATTTGCCCCTTGAAATAGTAAGTGCCATGCTACAACACAGGAAGTACAGAGAAAGAACAGCCAAAAAAAATTAGAATAATAAGGCAATCTAAATACATTAAAAATCTCTTATGCTAAAAACCTAAAAATTATGAATTAAATGAAACCTATATCTATATTATATAAAATAAATACAGAATATACATGCGTACGTACATATAATGCATAACTTAGCTGTTTAGAAATTAAGTAAAAATTTTCAGAGACTAAAATGTATAATGGAGCCAAGCTCCTGAAAAGTAAGCAAATACAAGTCCCTTCCCTAGGGGAACAGGCTAATCTGTTATTCCAGAGCTTTAGTTTTAACTGATGGGGAACAGAAAGGAAAAAAAAAAAAAAAGCAAAATAAACAAAACAGACAAACAAGCAAATAAAAAACCCCACAGAACAAAGAAATAAAAACTAGAACCAACTAGTTCCAATCCAGAATTACCTTTAAAACCCTGCAAAGCTCTTGGCCATGTCTATAGTAGATAAACTTGAAAGAGGCTACTCTTAAAGAGAGAAATAAGGAAATACATAATCCCTACCTATACTCTTGGTTAAAGGGCAAAATCTCCCCTGAATTTATCCCCTGAATTACATCCAGTGTTTCTGAACCTCCAGTTGCCTTGTACAAACAACTGGTATTCTTCTCTATTACTACACACCTTTAACCCAGGACTCAATTTTTTTCAGGAAAAATAAAATCTGAGGAATGTCAACTCATAATTCATCTAAAAACACCAATTAGAGAAAGGACCCCCTACAGACAAAGATAATGACAGTAAAAATTGATTCCCCACCATTAATAGTGGAAGACGGAAACCAGTGATGAAAGAAAGTGCTGAAAAAAATTAATGGTAACCTGTAACTACATATTAAGAGATGATTTCTTTCATTTATTTTTAGGAAAATACATCTTTATTATCAATTAATCTTTCTTAAAAGAACTATATCATATGGAAGAATGAAAATGATACCAAGAAACAGTTCTGACAAAAAAAAAAAAAAAGCAGGATGAAAAAAGAAAATGGCGTAAATATGAATAGAAGTCCATAGAAAATAAAATATAATAATATTTAATTTGATATTTTGGGAACAGAATGATAAAACTAAAGAACAATGGTATCTAATTAGGAAAGGAATGTTTAAAAATGTTAAAGTCTTCTGAGCTTCTTTATAAGTGTATTGAGTAATTTTGTTAAAAGAATGTTAAATTTTATTTTGATTAACAATTAAGCTTAGAAATCGTTTCTCTAATCTCCACACATTTAGAAAATTTGAAAATATCATTTTGCTATTGATTTCTAATTATTTCCTCACAGTATCCAATTGGTTTAAATCTACGAAATGGAAACTCTATGCCAGAAATTGTACTTTAAAGTTCTAGAATTTCCATTATTTTAGATTTGTTTCCCTTGTATACTGGATATATTTAAAAGTACATTGTAGATATTTTGGATTTGATCATTCTCCTCTGAATAGATTTGGTTTGATTCAATTACAATGTTGTTGTAGGCTTATTTTATGCTTTGTGAGAGTGTGACATTTAGAAAATCTGAGACATTTATGAAGTCCTTCTCACTTCGTGGGATTTAAACTCCTCCACATCTCTTTTGGTAAAAACCAGCTAAAATCTCAAGTTTTTCAACCTTCCAATTGTTTTGTTTGTTTTGCTTTTACTTATGTTCTGTCTTATTGGGCTCACTGATTCTCTCCCATGCATGCACATCACAGGTGTCAACTAAGAACAGAACAGGAATTTTATGCAAATGCCAGGCTTTACCACTGGTGATTTCCTTCTTTCCTGGGTTTACCTACATAATCTCCCGTCCCTGTAGCAACCCTAAAGTTTGGCCTCTGCTACCTCAAACCAATAAGACTGCAGATTTTGGCATGAATTCTTTCTTCACAGTAACAGGTGGACTGGGACATGTCCTCAGGGGAAAAGGCCTATCAGTGTAGATTTTATGCAGTGTGCTCTCTTTCTTTCCAAGATTAAGTTCCCAGCAGATTCTGTTTATAATTTTTCCCAGTGTCTCCAAATATGTATTTGATGTGTTTTTTCCAAACTTCCCAATTCTTATCTGTAGAATTTTATTTCAGTACAAGGTCACTTGTCATTAAATAAACTGTATTTTGTTTGTATTCCTGCTAAAATGGAATGTTTGCAATAGGGACCTCATGACCCACAAAGCCTAAAATATTTACTACTTGGTTATTTACAGGGAAGTTTGCATATCATTGATAAAGATAATAAAATAAATCAAGATACCTTTTCCAACCGTAAAAAATAATATAATATAAATTTCTTAAGGAAAATTGTTTTACTCCTTCTTTTACTTTACTAATTGGAAATATATTTATCATCTCTTTCTGTTTTCAGACATACTGAAGGGGAATATTTCCAAAATAGAAAAAAAAAATGCGTGTCTATATTTATAGAGACTATTTTAACAATATGAAAAGATTTCCAGCTCTCCAAAATAATATTATAAAATATTACTTTGAAAATACTTGTAACTTTAACAGAAACATGATATATTTACTTTGATTAAATTTCAGGATGAATACCTCTATGTACAATATTTAGCAACATATTTTCCCTCTTGTACATTTTTTATTTCGCATATATATTTTGTGGAAAAGAAATATAATTTACTACTCTCACCCCAAGAACCTTCCACCCACATATATGCTATTATTATTTTTTGCTTTGATATAACTAAGCAGAGATTTTACTAAGTAAATGTAAGGCAACTACCTTCATTGAGATGAAAATAATTACATATTTCAAATGTTTCAGATATATATTATTATCTACATTATGACTTCAGTATTCATTTTAACCATTACTCCTTCTTTACCCACAATCCTTTTACTCCTTTTCTGGGTGACAAGAGGCAATTTATGCATGACTTACCCCAGCTCCATTTAAATCTGACTCATTTCTACATTTTTTTCTCTGCATCACTGATGAACCTAACACTTATCAACTGATATTTTATAATTATTGTTAAATATTTGTTGGTGACTACTCTTATTGTACTTCAAACAAAACATATGAAACTTGGCTGTATTTTCTAATGTAAAGTAAAATTAATAAATCTGGAACTTGAGAGAGACATGATGGCAGATGAGTAGGGGACCTCTTTTCATTTGGTCCCTTGAATTTAGCTAGATAACTATCAATTCATTCTGAACACCTATGAATTCAACCTGAGATGTAAGCAAATAATTGCTGGAATTCTACAAATAGAAAAGCAACCACTCTTTGCAAGGTAGGAGGTGTGGAGAAGAGAATCTGAGGGGATACATCGGAAGATAGTCGGCAGCAGGGAGGGAACCTCTAGAAACCGGCTAAGGGAAAGCGATAACAGCCCTGGAGCGCAAAACGGACTTTTAGAAATCTGCTCCAGTGAGAGATCACCGCCTGCAAGGTGCTCAGGTGGTGAATCAGGACAGAATCCTAGGTTGGACAGTGTGGTCTCAAGACCCCAGGGTAACAGAAAGAATGGGGGTGCCTGAGCCGGCAGAGTTCCCAAGCATTATAGTGGGGAAATCGGTAAGGCTCAGCGAGCCAGGAGGAGTCTCTCTCAGCTTAGTTTGCGATAAACCATGAACCATGGCTTGGTCGGGTGACAGCTTTCTGTGCAGGGATCCTGCAAAGGAGAGAAAAGCAGTAACCCTCTACCTTCCCCTGGAGGACTGGTGTGGGCATGCACCATAGGAGACTGCAGAGTTTGGCACACACAAAAATGAAGACCGCTTATTCCTGACGGTTTACTGAAGAGAGGGGACGGAAATCATTCAGCTCTGCGGCTGGAGATCCGGGTGCGGCCATTTTTATTTTCATCTTCTAAAGAGGCATGGAAAGCCTTCAAGAAACAAAAGCCACACAGAACAACCAGAGCAGTTTACACTGAGCCTAGCCCCTGGCAAGGGGTAGTACAACTCAGCCCAGGCAAAGACACCCGAGAATCAGTGCAGCAGGCCCCTTCCCCAGATGACCAGCTGGAAGAACAGGGGAACACCAAATTTAAGAGCACAAAGGACTGCAAAACTCCAGCAACAGGGGAAAACAGAATATAGAATTCAAGGGTTTTTCTCATGATTCACTTCTCTTTCAGTTTAAAATTTTCTGTTTTTCTTTTTTCCTTTTCAACTAGTTTCTTATTTTATCAACTCTTTGTTTTTAAGTCCTTTTTTTTTAACTTTCATTTTCTACATTTACATTTTATATTCATTTCTGGCTTCCTTTCACTGTACTCATTTTGTGTGTGTGTGTGTGTGTGTGTATATATATATGTATATATATATAAGTTATGCTTTCTTTACAAGTTTGGGATTTACTGTCTCCTAACAAACAGACCAAAATACACCCAGGACCAAGTGGATCACGCTGTTTATCCACCTGGGAGATTATATTCTCTCCACCCACCCCCCACTTTTTTTTTTCCTCTCTTTTCTTTTTTGGTTTCTGACCTCTTCAGATTTGTCGAGTATATATTTCACTGGGCTGTGGTTGATATTTTTGATTTTGCTCTCTCGTTCACCCATTCTTCTCTGGGCAAAATGACTAGAAGGAGGAATTCACAACAAAGGAAAGAACCAGAGGCAATACTCTCTGCCACAGATCTAATCGATACAGATAAAAGTAAAATGTCAGAGCTGGAATTCAGGATAATGATTATAAAGTTAATAGCTGGGCTTGAAAAAAGCATAAAAGACATTAGAAAATCTCTTAATGCAGAAATAAAATCTAATCAGGCCAAAATTAAAAATGCTGTAACTGAAATGCAGTCTACATTGGATGCTCTAATAGTTAGGGTAAATAAAGCAGAAGAGAGAGTAAGTGACATACAATGCAAGTTAATGGAAAGGAAGGAAGCCGAGGAAAAAAGAGAAAAACAACTAATGGACCATGAGGGGAGGCTTCAAGAAACCGAGATAACATAAAGTAAAACAGTATTAGAATTATTGGGGTCCCCAAAGAAGAAGAGAGAGACAGAAGGTATATTTGAGCAAATCATAGTTGAGAACTTCCCTAATTTGAGGAAGGAAACAGGCATACAAGTCCAAGAGGTAGAGAGGACCCCTCTCAAAATCAATAAAAATAGATCAACACCCCTACATATAGTAGTGAAGCTTGCAAATTTCAAAGATAAAAAGAAAATCCTGAAAGCAGCTCAAGACAAGAGGTTCCTAACCTACGGAGGTAGAAATATTAAGCCGGCAGCAGACTTATCCACAGAGAACTGGCAGGCCAGAAAGGGCTGGCGTGATAAATTCAGGTTACTAAATAACAAAAACGTGCAGCTGAGAATACTTTATCCAGCAAGGCTGTCATTCAGAATGGAAGGAGAGATAAAGAGCTTCCAGGACAAATGGAAACAAAAGGAGTATGTGACCACTAAGCCAGCCCTTCGAGAAATATTAAAGGGGATCCTGTAAGCAAAGAAAGAGCCCAAAAGTAACATAGACCAGAAAGAAACAGAGACAATCTACAGAAACAGGGACGTTACAGGTAATACAACGGCACTAAAGTCATATCTTTCAGTAGTTACTCCGAATGGTAAATGGAATAAATGCTCTAATCAAAAGATACAGGGGGTATCAGATTGGATAAAAAGGCAAGACCCATCCATATACTATCTACAAAACTCATTTTAGACCTAAAGACACATCCAGATTGAAAATAAGGGGGTGGGGAACCATTTATCATGCTAAGGGGGTGGAGAACCATTTATCATGCTACTGGACATCAAAGGAAAGCTGGGATAACAATCCTCATATCAGACAAATCAGATTTTAAACCAAAGACTGTAGTAAGGGATGAGGAGGGACACTATATCGTACTTAAAGGGTCTATCCAACAAGGATCTAATAATTATAAACATTTATGCTAATTTGGGAGCAGCCAATTATATCAACCAATTAATAATCAAATTAAAGAAACACATTGATTATAATACAATAATAGTAAGGGACTTCAACACCCCACTTACAGCAATGGACGGATCATCTAAGCAGAAGATCAATAAGGAAACAAGGACTTTGAATGACACACTGGACCAGAGGGACTTCACAGATATATACAGAGCATTCCATCCTGCAACAGAATACACATTCTTCTCAAGTACACATGTAACAATCTCCAGAATGGATCACATACTGGGTCCCAAATCAGGTCTCAACTGGTACCAAAAGCCTGGGATCATTTCCTGCTTATTTTCAGACCACAATACTTTGAAACGTGACCCCAGTCACAAAAGGAAATTTGGAAGGAACTCAAGCACTTGGAGGCTAAAAAGCATCCTAGTAAAGAATGAATGGGTCAACCAGGACACTAAGAATTTAAAAAAAAAATTCATGGAAATAAATGAAAATGAAAACACAACTGTTCAAAACCTTTGGGATACAACAAAGGCAGTCTTAAGAGGGAAGTACACAGCAATACAAGCCTTTCTCAAAATATTAGAAGTCTCAAATATACAAGCTAAACCTCCCCTTAAGCAGCTGGAGAAAGAACAGCAAATAAAACCTATGCCAAGCAGAATCATAAAAATAATAAAGATTACAGCACAAATCAACAAAATAGAAACCAGAAGAACAGCAGAACAATGAAACTAGAGCTGGTTCTTTGAAAGAATTCGTAAGATCAATAAACCCCTAGCCAGACTTATCAAAAAGAAAAGAGGAAGGACCCAAATTAATAAAATCATGAATGAAAGAGGAGAGGTCATGACCAACACCAAGGAAATATAAACAATCTTAAGAACATACTATGAGCAACTATATTCCAACAAATCAGGCAATCTGAAAGAAATGGATACATTCCTAAAGACATATAAACTACCAAAACTGAAACAAGAAGAAATAGAAAACCTGAACAGACCCAGGACTAGCAAAGAAACTAAAACAGTAATCAAAAATCTCCCAACAAGCAAGAGTCCAGGGCCAGATGACTTCCTACAGGTATTCTGCTAAACATTTAAAGAAGAACTAATACCTATTCTTCTGAAGCTTTTCAAAAAATACAAATGGAAGGAAAACTTCCAAACTCATTTTATGAGGCCAGCATTACCTTGATCTCCAAACCACACAAAGACCCGATTAAAAAGGAGAATTACAGACCAATATCCCTGATAAACATGGATGTCAAAATTCTCACTAAGTTAATAGCCAATAGGATCCAACAGTACATTAAAAGGATTATTCACCAAGACCAAGTGGGAGTTGTTCCTGGGCTGCAAAAGTGATTCAACATTCGCAAAACAATCAACCTGATACATCACATTAATAAAAGAAAGGGCAAGAACCATATGATCCTCTCAACTGATGCAGAAAGAGTATTTTGACAAAGTACAGCATTCTTTCTTGATTAAAACTCTCCACAGTGTAGGGATAGAGGGAACATAACTCAATATCATAAAAGCCATCTATGAAAAGCCCACAGTGAATATCATTCTCAATGGGGAAAAACAGAGAGCTTTTCCCTTACGGTCAGGATGCCCACTCTCACCATGGTTGTTCAACTTCTAGTACTAGAAGTCCTAGCCTCTGCAATCAGACAACAAAAAGAAAGAAAAGGCATTCAGATTGGCAAAGAAGTAGTCAAACTCTCACTCTTTGCAGATGATATGATACTTTATGTGGAAAACCCAAAAGACTCTACCCCAAAATTGCTATAACTCATACAGAAATTCAGCAATGTGGCAGGATATAAAATCAATGCACAGAAATCAGTTGCATTCCTATACACTAACAGTGAGATAGAAGAGAAATTAAGGAGTCTATCCCATTTATAATTGTACCAAAAACCGCATGATACCTAGGAATAAACCTAATCAAAGAGATAAAGGATCTATACTCTAAAAACTATAGAACACTTATGACAGAAATTGAGGAAGCCACAAAGAAATGGAAAAATGTTTCATGCTCATGGAATGGAAGAACAAATATTGTTACAATGTCTATGCTACCCAGAGCAATCTACACATTCAATGCAATCCCTATCAAAATGCCATCAAAATTTTTCACAGAGCTGTAAGAAATAATCCTAAAATTTATATGGAACCAGAAGAGATCCCAAATTGCCAGGGGAATTTTGAAAAAAAAATACCAAGGCTGGGGGCATCACAATGCCAGACTTCAAGCTACATTACAAAGCTGTAAGCATCAAGACAATATGGTACTGGCACAAAAACAGACACATGGATCAATGGAACAGAATAAAGAACACAAAGTGGACCCTCAACTCTATGGCCAACTAATCTTTGCCAAAGCAGGAAAGAATATCCAATGGAGAAAAGATAGTCTCTTCCACAAATTTTGTTGGGAAAATTAGACAGCCACATGCAGAAGAATGAAACTGAGAATTTTCTTACACCATACACAAAGATTAACTCAAAATGGATGAAAGACCTAAATGTGAGACAGGAATCCGTCAAAATCCTAGAGGAGAACACAAGCAAAAACCTCCTCGACCTCAGCCACAGCAACTTCTTGCTAGACATGTCTCCAAAGGCAAGGGAAACAAAAGCAAACATGAACTTCTGCGACTTCATCAAGATAAAAAGCTTCTGCACAACAAAGGAAATAGTCAACAAAACTAAAAAGCAATCCACGGAATGCGAGGAGATATTTGCAAACCACCCATCAGATAAAGGGCTGGTATCCGTGATCTACAAAGAACTTATCAAACTCAACACCCAAAAAACAAATAATCCGGTTAAGAAATCGGCAAAAGACATGAATAGACACTTCTCCAAAGAAGACATACAAATGGCCAATAGACACAAGAAAAATGATCCACATCACTTGGCATCAGGGAAATACAAATCAATTTTAGTATATGTGCTGCCGATGCGAGCACTGGGAAATACAAATCAAAACCACAATGAGATACCACACCAGTCAGAGTGGCTAAAATTAACAAGACAGAAAACAACAAAAGTTACTGAGGAGGAGGAGAAAGGGGAACCCTCTTTCTCTGTTGGTGGGAATGCAAGCTGGTACAGCCACTCTGGAAAACAAGAGGTTAAAAATACAGGTATTTACCCCAAAGATACAAATGTAGTGACCCAATTGGGGCACCTGCAACCCAGTGTTCATAGCAGCAATGTCACAACAGACAAACTGTGGAAAAAGCTGAGATGTCCATCGACAGATGAAGGGATACATACACACACACACACACACACACACACCCAATGAAATATTATTCAGCCATCAGAAAGGATGAATACTTACAATTTACATTGACATGGATGGAACTGGAGGGTATTATGCTGAGTGGAATAAGTCAATCAGAAAGATAATTTCATATGGTTTCACTCATATGTGAAATATAAGAAACAGGGCAGAGGA
The DNA here is from genome assembly GCF_024610735.1 of Ursus americanus. Taxonomy (NCBI): domain Eukaryota; kingdom Metazoa; phylum Chordata; class Mammalia; order Carnivora; family Ursidae; genus Ursus; species Ursus americanus. The sequence goes on from NC_142136.1 coordinate 39,505,257, forward strand.
CTGTAGGGGAAGGGAGGGAAAACAGAATGGGAAATATCAGAGGGGGAGAAAGCCCATGAGAGACTCTTAACTATAGGAAACAAACAGGGTTGCTGGAGGGGAGGTGAGTGGGGGGAATGGGGTAATTGGGAGATGGGCATTAAGGAGGGCACATGATGTCATGAGCACTGGGCATTATATGCAACTGATAAATTACTGAACACTACATCTGAAACTAATGATGTACTATATAAATTGGCTAATTGAATTTAAATTAAAAAATCACATTAATAAATCTGTAAAATAAGGAAGTCAATTAATTAAAACTGTGTATACTATTGTTTTTAGAAAAATTAAAACCTTAAAAATGATTAATGCAAAATAATTGTTCAGATTAATACAAATTTTTTCATATTATATTTTCTTTCAAAAGACAAATATTTTCTTCCAAAAGTCAGAAAATCAGCAAACTAAAAGGCTTTAGTTTAATATAATTATTTATAATAATGAAAGTAATAGATAATTAGGCTTAACATTAAACTAAACATGGCTTTTTCAAGAGAAACAGTAATATGCTTTTAGGAAATAATCAAAAGTTTCTCTTAATTTTAAGCATCTATCTATCTATATATATATATATATGAAGTAGAAGTAAGTAGTTCCTAAGAACACAGGATCTGGAGCAAGTTTGCTCACATTCAGAATTTGACATTGCTGAGATAGAATAGGGACTGTGTTCAGGACCAAACCCCTGTCCTAACCACAAAGCCACTGCTCGATGCTTATCACCTTAAAAGGAAACGCCAAGCTATGTTTTTGAGCAGTGTATCTCATAGGAATCTGGAAGTAGAATTACCAAAAAGAAGCTAATCAGAAAGAAATACTCCTCAGAAGAAGCTGGAATAAACCAGCCTGTGCCAAGAGGGACCCCAGAGCTGGTCACTCACCTACTTTTTTCCTCATTCTAATACTAAAAATCACATCCAGGGGTAGAGATTTAATATACTAATGAGACACATGATGCATGTGTAGACATGTTGTGTGCACTGTGCTTGCCCACCCAACTTCCTGTATCTCCCTGCCCCTACAATCTTAGATGTTACTCCTTTCCTCACTCAGCCCCTTTAAAAACTTTCCCTAGCCTCTGTTCCGAGAGCCAGTTGGGACATTTTCTCCGGGGCTGCCTTCCTTGTGCTGAAGCATAAGCCCCCGGTAAACCGCTGCCTGAATAATTTCTTGGCCTCTTGTCAATTTTTATTTTCACTGACAGCCAATGAACCCTGGGGTCAGCAACATTAACCACTTACTTGTAGCTGTGTCCTTGGGCACAAACACTAACAGTGTGCCTTATTTTTCTTTTATTAATATGGGAATAACAATAGTACTTTCATCATAGGGTTGCTATGAGATTAACATGTATAAATACATTCAAAATTTTTAGCACAGTGTCCATCCAGCACAGTGTAAGCAACATGGAATTATTAGCTATTTATTTAATGTTTGTGTTTTCCTTATTAAATGACCTTATATATGCTCTTTCTGTAATATTTATTAACACTAAACTTAAACATAGTTTTTAATACTAAAATTAATTAAGCATAGTTTTCAATATAAAAACTTTAATTATGCAACAAATTCTGATGGTAAAAATCATAGTATAGTAATGGTAAAAAGAGCTCTCACAGATTAACAAGGAAAACACAAGCAATTCATCAGAAAACAGAAAAGCGATATGAGTAAGAAAAAGCACAGTATCAAATATCAAATCAAATAAAAATATCAGGCATACAGATGAAGAGATATTTAAATAGATTAGTAGACAAAAAAATACAAGTTAAAGTTGCAAACGCACCTGACTTTATGCTTTATATATGACTGTCAAAATTTAAGAAACTCTACGCTTTTTGTTTTTAGGGACTTAGGAAGAATACTCCTGAATTGTTGATGGACATGTAGTCTTAGAAATTTTCTGGACATCAAGGGAAATATATGTACAGTTAAAATGCATACACCTAGCAGAGTCTTCCTGTTTCTAATAACTGCTGAGTAGATTTTATCAGAAAAATTCTCTTGCCAATGACAATTAACTTTTTAAAAAGACACTCTAAAAGTGTGCAAATCAGACTGAAACTAGAGTATATATGACCCTAGAGAAAATGGAAACCCACTGGGTGATATCTAGGTTTAACTGACTTTTTCATAAGGGCACTACCTAGTTTGCTTAAGACACAGAGCATTTTGCTAAGCAGAAGTTAGTCTGACTGGGTAGAAATATCACAGGTCAGAGTTTAAGACTACAGAATAGCTTGAAATTGGTAGAAAGGAAGAATGATAGGAGGCAAGCCCCACATCTAAAGACAAACTCTCCAATCTTTCACTGGTTCATCATTTAGGTATACTTAGGGCAAGATCATAAGATCCTAAGGGAAAGCAGTAGCTGAAAGACTGAACGACCTGAGTTGAAATTTCAGCAGCTAGTTGCTGCGGAGATAGGGTCAAGACCTGTCAATTCAAAAGAATCTGGTAAACAACTTGAGATTTTCACAGAAACCATAGAGGAGTCATACCACAGAAGGAAAGTACTAGAGTCCAAGGTGTAGGTCCTTCCCTGGACACAGGCCAACTGCACTAAACCTTACAATGCACTAAACCATAAAAGATCCAGGTCAGCGCTAGTAACTTACTTCTCCACCTTAATGAAATCTAACATTTCATTAAAGAAGATAAAAATTCAAATCTATACAACACAACAGTGACAATGGCCACTGTAAATATAAATTACGAGACATGTAATGATGCAGTAAAAATGCGACCCATAATCTAGAAAAAGAAAGTAAAACATACACAAGTTTCTCTGATGTTGAAATTAGTAGACAGTTATTTAAAGAAAGCCACAAGTAGGCACATTATATTTAAATGACTGAACTACAGGGAAAAAAACAGGAGGGGATAAACGGAATTACATGACCGAAAGTATCTTACATTATTCATTAAATGGAAATATTAATTTCTCAAACAATACTGCCCTAATAAATAAGAACTATAACAAGTAGCAGAGACAAAGGGGAAAAACAATAGGAAGGGTTGTTACTAATCAGAAAAGAATTGCTGAAACAGCAATCATGCATGTGCAACATTGAATTCTAGGAGTCATGTGAAAAACAGTAACTGGAAGCCTTAATGAACTAAATAGAGGCTTCTGCTGCTGCCTACCACAGTAGAGACAAGGGAGCTTCAATACCAATAAGGTTAAGTGGCTTCGTACACCCTACCCTAACAAAGCAATAAGTAACTCTGCACAGAGTCCAGGTCATTAGCCAGTCATTAAATTGTGTAATATGATAAAATATTTTTCATATATGCTTAGAGGTAAATTTATAACTTTAAACAATTATACTGGAAGAGAAGCAAATTGTTGCTCAGCCATCAATTTAAATATTTTTAAATGATTAAGCATACTATGTTATATCCACATAATTTATATTAAAATTACTTTCTGTTGGGTTTAATGACCTAGGAAGACAATTGTAGAAATATAATTTCTGCCTAGTGAATAATGCTACTTTGTTGCTATTTTAAACATTTTTTTACTTCCAAATGTTCCACAATTTTGATGCATAAGTGTTCAAACATTTTTTAATTCCATTTCTCAACAATACAGTCACTTCTTTTCATAAAGCCTTATTGATTTATTTGAGAGAGAGTGCGAGCAGTGGAGAAGCAAAAGGAGATAATCCCCCCACTGAGCGTGGAGCCAGATGCGGGGCTCCATGTGGGGCGTGATCCCAGGACCCATGAGATCATGACCTGAGTCGAAACCAAGTCAGCACTCAACCGATGCAGCCACCAAGATACCCCTCATACAGTCATTTCTTTAAGTACAGTGTATCTTGATGCTAGCTTTGTGGTTAGATGATTGTGCTCCCATTTCTGAGATATGTGTCCAGATGAGCATACCAGTTTGGATAACTCTGCAACATAGCCTAAAATTTATTATTAAATTTTACTTTGAAAATCTGACTGCTGCATAACTGGTTTAATAAAATGTGTAAAATTTTAAGGTCATATGGGAAAGTTGACATAAATGTCCTTTAATTGGTTAATGAAATATCCAAAGACAGATAATTCCAAAAAAATTATTATGCTTCATAGAAACATTTTAGGAAAAGGCTTCCTAAGAAAGTGGGGCAATGTAATGCAAAATAAAACAGCATTTTTGAGTTTAGAAATAAATATATTGAATTTGTTACTATCACATTTGCAAAATGTTAATTTTGAGAAATTAAAGGTAAGTTTCATACATTACAAATGGTCACTTTAGCACAAATAATTAAAAAATGCATTATACATGTTTTCAAAAATTATTCTATTTTGCAGTTGTTCAAAGTTTCATGCAAAAGAAATGTTTTTTATTCATCATATATTTCATTACAGCCTGAGACTACAGTCTCTGACAGACTTCAGTTTCATAGGCAACATGACTCCATTCTGCAGCTTTTTAATACTACATTTAAGTAAGCCTTTGAAAGAATAAATAGCTGCATTTTATGTTGACAATTCTATTAAATGACATTTTTAGGTTTCACTATTCATTTACTAAAGCCAGTACTGACATTTGCTGCAATTTATTTATTTTTCTCTTTAGTTTTCCTTGTTACAGCCAAAAATTACATCTTGATACATAATGTTTTTGATTCATTTCCCGGAGCATTGTTTTCAAGTGAAATGGGAGAAGAAACCAAGATACAAAAATTTAAAACACCCACATAAATATATGAGAATGTCCTTCATAATTATGTCAATGTATTTACTAATATAAGCTATAATTTCGATGTAAAAAGAAAAGTGTTCGTAAGACTAGTAAAAAAAAAAATGGACGAAATTTACCAACAAAGGAATTTTAACCAAATGCTCATTTTCTTTTTTTTCTTCTTTTCAAGTTTTCATTTAAATTCCAGTTAGTTAATGCACAGTGTAATATTAGTTTCAGGTGTAGAATTTAGTGATTCAACACTTACATACAACACCCAGTGCTAATCACAGCAAGTGCCTTCCTTAATACCCATCACGCATTTACCCCATACCCCTGCCTACCTCCCCTCTAGCAACTCTGTTCGTTCTCTATAGTTAATAGTCTGTGTCCTGGTTTGCCTCTCTTTTTTTGTTCCCCCTATGTTCATCAGTTTTGTTTCTTAAATTGCACATATGAGTGAAATCCGATGGGATTTGTCTTTCTCTGGCTGATTTACTTTACTTTGTGTAATACTCTTAGCTCTATCCACATCTTTCCAAATGGCAAGATTTCATTCTTTTTGATGGCTGAGTAATATTCCAATGTATATATACACCACATCTTCTTGATCCATTCATTAGTTGATGGACATTTGGGCTCTTTCCATAATTTGGCTATTGATGATAATGCTGTTATAAACATTGGGGTACATATATCCCTTCATGGGAACACATCCCACCTTCTTTCTGTCCTCACATCAAATTTAGAGAAAACAGTATTTTAAAACTTATCAAAAATTAAAATTACAAAAATTATTTAATTCTAAAAAAGAAGATACTCAATTTTATACCTCTGGAGGATCTAAGGATTCTCTAAATCTGAGAAGGTAGCCACACCTGCAGAGATCTAGCAAAACAGATGAAAGATTAATACTCTGGACCTACAGTTGGTGGAAGTTAGGAACTAGAGGAAGAACATCAACAGAAAGCAGGATGATTATGGAAGCAGCAAGTGCTTCAAAGTCTTGTCTTCCACAGATAAGCAATAGCAACTCTAGAGTCCGTCTCCAGGTGGACATGGAGAGTTTGAGAATTTGACATGTAGCTACATGGCATGGCTGCCATTATGTACTAGGAACGGGAAAGACCAACACGAGATGGTTATGTAAAGGAAATAGATTGAGAACTTACAGATTAAAGAATATACAGTTACTGAAATCAATAATATTTGGATTGAACAAAATTATGAAAACAACTGAACAGTAAGTTAATAAACAGAAACTGAACTAGAAATTCTTCCAGAATGTAGCCTAAATGAAAATTTAAAAGATGCTGAGAATAGCTTCATAAATTACAAAACCATCTAAGACATGGTAGAGAAAAAAAAATGAGCAAAACACAAAGACCTAACAAAGAAACAAGAAGAGAGGCAACATTTGAAGGAAAAATAGTCCAATATTTCCCATAGCAAAGATTTAAAAAGCATTCTTAGAATAAAAGACTAACATAATTGCCAAGGAGGATTTTTTTTAAAGACTACACCTAAATACACAATAGTGAATACTACAACATTTTGTTTAAAGAGCAGATTTAAGAGACTAAAAAATGTCAAATTTCCCACAAAGAAAGAATGATCAGATTGACACAAGATGTTTTCTAGCACTGACAATTTCAGAAAGAAAACTGAGAAAAGGTTTTAAAGACAAATATTTGATTGAGACTTCTATAGAGCACTAAACTCAGGAATTTTCAACATACAAGAACTCAGAAATTTTATCAGCTACATAGTCTCTTTAAAAGGGAAAACCAAAGAATGTAGTACAGCAAGAAGAAAATCTTAAAGGATGTAATACAATGGGAAAAGTAATAGATAATGAAGCCACATATTCTTTGTGTATTAAAAATTAAGAAAAACTAATGTAAATAAATGTTTGGAAAACAACCGATCACAATTTATCAAAACATTGTAAGAAGAAATAGAAATCTATGATCTATTTAATTTAAATAACTATGATAAGTACAATAAGCTATGCTTTACAAGCTACAACATACTTTTTCTATCCTTCCAGCAATGTTCACATGATATGAAATTTCACTGTATTTGTTTAGATACATTTTATCTGAGCACGCTGTGCTACAATTTTAATTAATTTTTATTTTTGACCTTTTATAAAGTGAAAATTGTTTTTAATTTTATAATAGGTCAAGGTCAAACTGCTCTTTTGGAGTTTCAGGCATTCCATTCCTGTGTTTATTTTTAGCTTAAGATGTGTTTTGCCTTTACTCCATCTTACAAGTTGTTCTCAGATTCAATGACTCCATATTACTGTGTGTTGGATATTTTAAGTTATTATCTGACATGCTACTATATGTCTTCTCTGTACAGTTGTTGTCTCATTTTCAGTTCCTAAACACATCTTGAAGGGTGGTTGACAAAATGTGAAAGAACATGTAAATTAGGTTCTTCTGTTCTGGCACACTTTCTCTCATTGATGCTTCTAACTGTGACAGAAGACAAAGTTTTGGAGTGCTCTTTTCCTCTGATTCGTGTGTAAAATATAAACTCCTGTTGTAAGAAAAATAACTCAAAGAAAATACACCTCATGTTTGAATAGAAAGGTCTTGCATCATGTTCTCAACATGGGAATGTTTCTGGGTTTTTTTTCTTATCATTTTTATGCTTACCATTAATCAATGTCATCACTCATAGAGGAACAGAAGTAATATACACTAGTTAGAAAACTAAAGGTCACCCCTGAGCTTCTCCCAATTCCTGAGTGACACAAAGATTGCTAAATGTCACATAGGGTACATAATACTAGCTGAGAGGCCAGCCTGGGGTGTTTTCAAATCTTACCAGGCAAAATGAAGATGATAGCTCAAGAGCAAACAGAATACTATGTATTTAATATCTGAGGTCTTTCTAAGAACACAAACAAGAATGGGATATTTTGCTTACATATTTCTGCACTGTAGTATTTAACAATTTGCATTAAAATATCTGTAAGTTACTTATGGTAACAAAGAAAAAAGGTCCAACATTTCAAATTAAAAATAAGACTATAGGTGGTGGTTAAAATTTAGTATCTTAGATATTTTGGGTTGATTGTGGGAATCACCTTGCGAAGTTTCAGTCTTTATAGATCAAGGCACTAAATCTTTTTTTGCTCATTTTTCTAATCTGTAAAATAGGGATTTTATTTTGTGGCAATTTTGATCATGCTTCCAATTGCCTTCCTGCCTGATTTCCTTGTTTTTATAAAACAAAATCGAAACAGAAAATTTAAACGGAAAAAAAAAAAACAATGTTGTACAGACAGAACCTAGCAGGGGAAGGGTGAAAACAGAGAGATTTATGAGGGATCCTAAACTCCAGACAGCTGCACTTGAATTCAATCACTGACCCTCAGAGGGAGCCCCAGCTGGGGGGTTGCCCATCCCATGAAGCAGATGAGACAGAGAAGCCAACTGTTCCCTTCACGCTCTTTCTGAACAGTCATTACATCAACACCAAATGTGTGCAAGTAGGATTTGCAATAAGAAGACCAGACCCTTAGAATGAGGGTGACTTATAAAAATTTAAAAAGAAATGGCGAGAAATTACTGGGGTGAGCAGAAGAAAACCTGGAAATTACCTATGTTGTTTAACATAAACGGGCTGAGTACCCAGAAGTCAATACTGCAATTATTATAAATATAATCATCTGGTTTGGGAACATAAAGTTTACACTGATTTCAAAGTACTTCATTCATGCAGCATACATATTTTTCTCTTACTATACTGACACACAAACAATAATCTATTAGGAAAAAATGAGATCCATTATTAATGTAGAACTAAAATATTTATCATTTTGTTTTCAATCACAAGATATATCCTTTTGCTAACAGACACATGAAAAAATGTTCAACAATACTAGCCATCAGGGAAATACAAATCTAAACCACAATGAGATATACCTTACACCAGCTATAATGGCCAAAATTAACAAGACAGGAAATAACAAGTGTTGGTAAGGTTGTGGAGAAGAGGGAACCCTCTTGCACTGTTGGTGGGAATGCAAGCTGGTACAGCCACTCTGGAAAACAGTATGGAGGTTCCTCAAGACATTAAAAATAGTTACCCTACAACCCAGCAACTGCACTACTAGGTATTTACCCCAAAGATACAGATGTAGTAAAAAGAAGGGGCACATGTACCCTAATGCTCATAGAAGCAATGTCCACAATAGCCAAATTGTGGAAGGAACTGAGATGCCCATCAACAGATGAATGGATAAAGAAGATGTGGTACATATATACAATGGAATATTATTCAGCCATCAGAAAGGACGAATACCCACCATCTGCATCGACGTGGATGGAACTGGAGGGGATTATGCTAAGTGAAATAAGCCAAGCAGAGAAAGACAATTACCATATGGTTTAACTCATACGTGGAACATAAGGAATAGAGCAGAGGACGACAAGGGAAGGGAGGGATAACTGGAAAGAAATCAGAGAGGAAGACAAACTACGAGAGACTCTGAACTCCAGAAAACAAACTGAGGGTTACAGAAGGGAGGGGGTGGCGTGGGGGAAGTTACCAGGTGATGGGTATTAAGGAGAGCACGTGTTGGGATGAGCACTGGGCGTTATACGCAACTAATGAATCACTGAACACTACAACAGAAACTTATGATGTACTATATGTTGGCTAACTGAACATAATGGAAAAAAAAAAGATGCTTACAAATTTAGTAAAACAAACAAAAAAACAAAACAAGATATACCCTTTTTAATTTCCTGTCATCTATGTATATGTTCATCTAAACTTATTTTAATTATATTTATTCCTTAATGTAAGTTGAATTGCCAATAAGTATTATAATAAAAACAGAATCTATGATGCTCTCTCTACTTTTTCCTTTCTCTTTGAATTCCATACTTGTTGATTCAAAACGTTACTCCACTTGTAATATAAGCATTAACACTATAAATTTCCCTTTAGCTGTGACCCATAAATTTTGACATGTTGTATATTTATTCAGTTTACTTTATTTTCTAGTATCCATTTTGGCTTATCCATTGATCCAGAAATTATTTATTCTGAAATATTGGGGGATTTTCAAATATCTTTCAGTTATTGACTTCTAATTTAATTTCATATTTGGTAAGAAAGAATACTTTGTGTAATTTCAATTCCTTTAAATTTATTTAAATTTGTTCCAGAATATAGTCTGGCATGACAAATATTCTATGTTCTACACACTAGAAAAGAATATGGATCCCAATTTTTTGAAAAGGAATGTTCTATAAATGTCAATTGGGTCAAAATTTTACAGTGTTATTTAAAACTTTCATATCTTTACTGATTTTTTTTTTAAGATTTTATTTATTTGACAGAGAGACAGCCAGTGAGAGAGGGAACACAAGCAGGGGGAGTGGGAGAGGAAGAAGCAGGCTCCCAGCAGAGGAGCCTGATGCGGGACTCGATCCCAGAATGCCAGGATCACGCCCTGAGCCGAAGGCAGACGCTTAACGACTGCGCTACCCAGGTGCCCCTCTTTACTGATTTTCTGTCCACATATGCTAGCAAGTACTAAGAGAAGGATATTTAAATATCCAATCATGGGGTGCCTGGGTGGCTCAGTCGTTAAGTGTCTGCCTTCGACTCAGGGCGTGATTCCAGAGTTCTGGGATCGAGCCTCGCATCACGCTCCCTGCTCCGCTGGGAGCCTGCTTCTTCCTCTCCTACTCCCTCTGTTTGTGTTCCCTCTCTCGCTGGCTGTCTCTCTCTCTGTCAAATAAATAAATAAAATCTTTAAAAAAATACATCCAATCATCATTTTAATTTTATCCATTTTATTTGTATTTATATCACCTTTTTCTTCATGCATTTTGATTCTGTTTTAAAATGTATCCACATTTAGCAGTGATATGTCCTCTTGTTACCTCTTAATAAGTTCACATTTTTTCATTGTAAAATATATTTCTTCATCTCTTAATTTCTTCTTCAAGAATAATTTCTTCATCAAGAAAATTTCTTCATCAAAAGATATAATTTGCTTATTACCAACATGGCTTCCCAAGTGTCCTTTTGATTAGTGTTTGCTTGGCATATCTTTTTTCATCCTTTCTAATTTTAAATTCTTTGTGCCTAGGTATTTAAAAAATTGTTTTCATAGACAGCATACAGTTTGGTCTTACATTTTATATACTCTGACAATACTTAGATGCAACTGATATATTTAACCCATTTACATTTACAATGTTGTTTTTATTTTTCCAAAACTTGGAATACTGTGGTTCTCTGTGTTTTTTGTTTTCTCTGTTTATTCTGTCATGTTATTTCACTTCCTTGTGTAAACAGTTATCTTAGATACTTCGCCAAATATGTTTGGACAATTGCTGCTAGGAATCATTCGATGCCCATTATGTTACGATCTATCTCCAAGGAGGATTTTTATTTGTTTCTGCCAGGTGCTTAGAGGGAACTACTAACTGAATAATCTTGACCTACTTTCAAAGCCTTGAAACTTCTCTTTCTACTTTTTCTGATTTGGATAAGAATGTCAGTACTTTTTGCAATCAGTGAGAGAAGACCACATACTATTAAAATACAAGAACAGAAAGAACTTATTTTGATAGTCTACTGCACTCATTGCTGCTCCTGCAACACATGAGCACTGTCTTATGATGAAAACTGTTCCTGGGCAGATCAATAGATGACACTTGCCTACTGCTCTGGGGATTTTCTTGCAAGTTTAAATAGTTGTCCAAGTGACAACAGTGCTCCTTGTTGGGAGTAAGTTACAATTCATTTAGTTCATCTCTGATCTTCATTCATAGTTTTCCAAAGCATAATTACTATGCCAATATGGCAGGGTCCAAACCCAACATCCAACATCAGCCATAAGAGTAAGGAAAATAAGATGCGCCTCATGGTCTGACAATGACCATCAGCAACAAAATACCCTTTACTCAAAATATTTATTTCTGATTTTTGTTTGGTTTTTGTTTGTTTTGCTATTTCTTGTTGTCACACCATAGTTAGGTTAAATTAGCTCACCTCTGAGATATATTTTTAAGACTTGCTGAAACTGTACTTTTCACACAGTTTTGTGTTTCTGCTTAAAAAAAATTTGAAGACCTAATGTCAGACATTTAATTATTAACCTCATATATTCTTGGATGTTGTACAAATATATTATAATTTTTAAAACCATCTCTATTTCCATTCTGGAAAAATAAAATACTCATGACGGTATTTATGTTAAACTGTAAAATCTTGATTGCTTTAAAAGTTTGAATTTTAGGAGAATTTCATATGAATTCGGTATGAATTAGATCTTTTAATTGTCTGAAAGTTAACTTATTCTACAGTTATTTAATGTAAATATGGGTAGTATATTTAAATATTAACTTATTATGGTGATAGTTAAATACTATACCTATTACTATCTTGAACAACTGTAGTTGGGAGGGATGAGAGGATGCAAAGGGTTTGGTCGTAGTTGATTGACAGAGGTAGAAATTACTGAAGACTATTTCCCACTGACTTATCCCCAATAGCACCAGAATCCAATCAATCAATGAATCAATCAACCAATCAATAAATATTTTTCTCATAAAAGAATCACCATTATGAAAATAATATAGCTAAAGCCTGAGGGAGACAGTACATCTATATGTGTGTATATACATATGTATATCCAATTATAATAATAATAGCTTAGTCTTCTACCTTCCTAAAGCAAACACAGATTAAAGTTTACACATTTTAAGTACTTACTAAATTTTAAATTTCATGTTCTTTATTATACTTACTTTGATCCTTTCAGAAAAGTCAGAGTAAATTTTCTAACAGCACATAAACACAAACATATATTCACAGAGAGTGCACGCAGGAATTTAAAAATATTTTCAAAGATGATGGTGTTCTTAGTTTATCTATTTATGTTGTAATTTTATTTAATTCTTCTGTTACTAGGCAAAATCCTGCAGTACTTAGTGTTATTAAAAGACGATGTCTAAATCTGAGGCCTTAAAGTAATAGCAAATGATTGTCCTAATGTTTTTTTGTTTTTACCTCATTATTTTAACACTTTTGATTGGATAAACTTTTCATATGTCTTTTTAGTGCCTTTTCCAAGATGCAAATACTAATTATTTGCTTTTTATGAGAGGCTAGAAATTGTTCAGTAAAATAAACCTTAAAGTAATTAATAAAGTAATGCTAATTTGGAAATTATTCTCAAAAATTATCTTTAAAAGGCTACTGATGATATGGCTTTAGTATGTCATAATTTAAACTGATGGTGGTAGATCATAGAGATTTTAGTGAACACTGATAATGGACATATTTTTTAATGAATGTATTTGTATTGTTTTCATAAATAACTAAACTTAGAACTTGCTGGTAAGATAAACAGGGCAAAAAATGCACATTTAAAAAGGTATATATGAGGGCCCCTGGGTGGCACAGCGGTTAAGCGTCTGCCTTCGGCTCAGGGCGCGATCCCGGCGTTGTGGGATCGAGCCCCACATCAGGCTCCTCCTCTATGAGCCTGCTTCTTCCTCTCCCACTCCCCCTACTTGTGTTTCCTCTCTCGCTGGCTGTCTCTATCCTGTCGAATAAATAAATAAAATCTTTAAAATAAAATAAAATAAAATAAAATAAAAAGGTATATATGATATAACTTGAATTTGCATAAATCTTTAGCACATAATAATCTATAGCTTCACACAGAGTTGAATTTATACCAAATTGAAGACTTTTATGAACAAACCATAATATCTGAATGAAAATTTTTCTTGGGGTTGGATCACCATCACTTGGATAGAAAAATGTATGTTGAACAATTTAATCAATAATATAATTTCTAAGTAAATTAATAACAAAATAGGGCAACTTTTGAAGGTTTTTCTGTAATTTTGTAAAAATATTTAATTTCAGTTAAAACTAATAATTTAACTCAATTTTGTTAGCACTTTTAAATATATTTTGAAAGATAATTTTTTCCGTTGTTATACATCATACTCTTAAATAAAGATGAACATATAAAAACATATCTGCTTGTATATTTCTAATAGCCATATTCATATCTATCTATATCTATAAAAATTACGCTGATACTGAGGGCATTACATTGATCCTTACTTTTGATAATGTTCCTGATAATATAGAAAATACCTCACAAGATGATTTAGTGTTCCAAGACCTGTTCCTTACTTTTTAAATGGTATTTTAAACTGAATATTAAAAATTGTACTCTAAATCATTCATACTAAATCATAAAATAATGCCATCAATTATAAAAGGAAAAAAGTCTCAAAGTTCTTCAATAATCTCAAAAAATAAAGATGAAATCTACTCAAAAATAATACTTTTGTCTCCAGCTAATTACATATAAACATTTCTTAAGACACATCTGAGGGAACTAGATTAAATCTACAGTAATTCCTATTTATTTAATGTATCCTATGTATTTGCTCAAATCTAGGAGCTTCTTGACATTTATATCATTTAATTCACACAAGTTTATGAGTAAAATTATTATCCCAATTATATTAATGATATATGCAAAAGAGACTATAATATGAAGTTTGAAATTCAACTTTTCCTAAGTATGTATCATTTATGGCATTCATTCTATTAATTTTAACTTTAGACCACATCTCAAAGACAACATGTTGGCTCCATGTGTCTATTTTGTCCATTTATCAGGTTTGTCTTCCTGATTAGGCAGAAATGAAGAACAGTTAAGCTTTCCCTACATGACAACACATATACTAATTATTTCTGCTCAGGTGTCTAAATGACCTCTTTTTATTTTCCTATGAATTTAGAGTCTCCATCCCTCCTACTCTTTAGTGATCATGGAGAAGTTAGGAGTTCTTGGTTCTATTCCAAAGCATGTAATTATATAAGCTATTCTCCATGTTATTTTCCACATTACTATATTACTCAGAATTCAGTTTCAGATAACAGAAACTATTCTAACTAGTTTAAGCAGAACAAAATTTAATAAAGAACAATTTTTCACTCTTAAAATTACTGAAGGTACTGCATAAACAGATATTAATGTGGAGGGGGGTGTCCAGAAATTACTCTGACAAAAGACTTGACCCAGGAAGGCAGCTGCCACTTCTGCCTCAACTTCTCACTCCAGAATGAAATGTTCGTAACTACAATGTAGGTCCAACTACCTACCACTATGATTTTGGCTACAAGTGGTGTAGTACCTCCCATACCTGCTACTAAACTATTATACCAGGTGGTTTGTGCATAACTCCTCCTGTACTTCCTCAGGTCTAAATGTAAAAATCTTGCTTGGATGAAGCTTAGCATATACATTTCTTAAGTAAAGGAGATTTTTTTTTTCTTTCTTTCTTTTTTTTTTTTTAGCTTTGCAGCCTCTGCACTACAGGAAGACACACTACAAAGAGATTGGAATATATACATATGTGAGTGAGTCAATCTATTGTATCTGCTACAGTGACCTTTCAAAATTTAAATTACCTTCTCCTGATCCTAAGCTTTCTCAACTATAAAATTAGGTGGCTGGACTAAAAAACATGAAAGATTAATGCCAATTGAACCATTATATGAATATAAGTAGTATGAAAAAGTATAGCAAGACATGGCCATAGCTAGGAGTATAATGAGTCAAGCACCGCAAGTGCTGAAGAAAATACTGAAGACGGTAAATACTAAAATATATGTAATTATTGATTACAATTTTAACTTAGAATCTTTTAAACAAGAGCAAATTGATTTCTAAAAAGAAACCATTAAGAATTTCAATAGAAAATGTGAAAATTATGCTTTATGCTAAAGTTATCATTGCTAATCCAAACAAATTCTGCCAAGAATCTCCTTGTGAGTTATCAATTTAAACAACCACACACACCCACAACCATAACCACACACACGCAAACACACACAACTTCTTTCTCTAAGGAATAGGATGAAAACAGGGGTAAAAATGAGGCACTGCTGTCCAAAACTAAATTATTCTAATATCTGCTACAGAACTTATAAACAGCTTAATCCAACACTCACAAATACAACTTATGCCTTCTGGCTGTAAATCTAAGTAACAACAACAAAAATATAAGGAAATTTGTATTGCCTTGTCTAGAGCAAATGATCATGATTGCAATTTGTTTACAAAGGGAAATTCTATTTTCCTGCCGTGCAATTAGTAGCCTAACACAGATAGCATTTGAGAAGTATTGCTAATTAATTGTTAATAACCTGCTGGGAACATAACCAAGACAGACACTAAATTGCAAAACTAGTTATCAAGTGTGTTGGACCAGAAATGATTTAAGGATTTTAATCAGAATCCTTTGCACAAAGTATTTACTTAGCTTGGCTACCTAAATAAATGAGTCTTTAAGTAAATAAAGTAATGTGAAAATGGACATGGCCAAGCTTAATCTACTAAGCATAAAATTATTTATATCTTTTTGGTTATTTTAAATAATTTTCTATTACTTCTTCATGTTATAATTTGGCATTTTTGTAACTACAAAATTATTTGCTATTTTATAATGTGGCATTTTTGTAACTACAAAATTATTTGCTATTTCACTTTTTACTTCTGCAACTTGACTGAAGTCCCCAACATGGGAATCACAGATTAATCTATGTGATATTAATGGAGATATATGGAATTTAAGAGTCAATGGATAAATGTAATGATTCCTGTGAGGTCCATTTCAAATGGCTTTGGGGCACCAGTCAGTTAAGTAGTTGACTCTTAATTTCAGCTCAGGTCATGATCTCAAAGGCCTGGGATTGAGCCCTGTATAAGGCTCCACGCTCAGCGGGGAGCCTGCTTGAGGATTCTCTCCCCCAGTTCCTCTGCCCCACCGCTACTCACATTTTTTTTTCTCTCTCTCTCAAATAAATAAAGACATCTTTTAAAAAATTTAAAAGAATAAAACAGCTTTGATTAAAACAAAAATAAAGACCAAAAAACATAACAACAAAGCCCCAGCATTTTCCTATGTAGTCTCTGTTTCTTTAAATTATTATGCATAATCAGGCAAAGTTTGTATTTACTTCTTCTCTTCTGTCCATTTTCTCCATCTATCCCTTAATTATTCATTACTTATTTCTCCTTTTTTCCTTTCACATTAGAATCTCATTCCTTAACATTTCCTACATTGATTAGCTTTATCAGGTTAAAATTTACAAGAGAATCTAACAAGTTCAGTAGTTGTTCTGCTATGGATGCAAGCTGTGACAGTTTATCCATTCATTCATTCAGCCCTTAATTACTGACATCTTTATATTACAGGTGTCAATCCAAAAGCTGGGGCTAGGATGTTGATTTTACAGATTGAGCCGAGTCCTTCCGAAGCTCTGAAGCTTTTAATTTAGTGAAAAAAGAACATACTTAATGTAATGCCAGGCAATGATGAGTATTTTTAAGAAAAAGTAAAATGAATTAATGCTACAGAGGATGGGAGGGATTGCATTTTTTTTTTAAGATTTTATTTATTTACTTGACAGAGAGAGAGAGAGAGACAGCCAGCGAGAGAGGGAACAAATGCAGGGGGAGTGGGAGAGGAAGAAGCAGGCTCCAAGCAGAGCTCCAAGCAGAGGAGGCTGATGAGGGGCTCGATCCCAGAATGCCAGGATCACGCCCTGAGCCAAAGGCAGACGCTTAACAACTGAGCCACCCAGGCGCCCCAGGAATTGCATTTTTAAATAGAATACAAAGTTCTATAAACAATAATAAGCACTTGAGATATTACTTTAATGTCATGGGTTAGCTACTGGTGGGTTCTGAGCAGGAAAATAATTTGATCTTCTTTTTGAAAGGATCACTGTGATTGATGATTAGAGAATTGGAGGCAAAGGGAAAGCAGAGGATCCTCATACGAGGGGATTACAGAGTTCTAAATAAGAAACCAGAATGGTAGAAGTTGGCATATCAAGAAGTAGTAAGTTAAAAAATAATTTGTAATGATCTTAAGAAAAACTTCTGAGCAAAGGAAAATTGAGAGTATAAGTAGTCTTTTAGCTTCTCATTACAAAAGCATCTCATTACAGCAAGAGGTTTTAATGAGAGTAGTAAGGGTTAGGGCACCTGGGTGGCTCAGTGGTTTAAGAGGCTATCTTCAGCTCCAGTCATGACCCCAGGGTCCTGGGATGGAGCCCTATGTCGGGCTCCACGCCCAGTGGGGAGCCTGCTTCTCCCCTGTTCCTGTTCTCTCTCTCACTCTCTCTCAAATAAATAAAATCTTTAAAAAAAAAAAAAAAAAGAACAGTAAGGCTCATCAGACTTCTTAGGAATATCTAAATTTGTGATCATGGCTGACCGCTCTAGGTTATTTTTTTCTAATTCTTCCTTGATATTTCTAAGCCTGGTGCTGTAGTTCTACAAACTTTGCTCTTGCTTTTATTACTTTATATTCTCTCTGCCATGTCCACATTTATAAGTTATTTTTTGATATTTAAAATAATTGAAAACTACTTATTTTTCAGAACGAAGCCTTACCCACAGTTTTAGAAACAAAGATGTGTTTCAATTTCAGACTAGAGATGGTCCCCAACTTAGGATGGTTTAACTTATGATTTTTAACTTCTTAATACTGTGAAAGTGATATAAATTCAATAGAAACTATACCTCAAATTTTGAATTTTGATCTTTTCCTGGGCTTCTGATATGCAGTATCTTGTGGTATAATAATACCTCTCATGACGCCAGGCAGTGGCAGCGAGCCGCAGTTCTCAGTCAGCAACACAATCACCAGGGTAAACAACCAATACACTTAACAACCACTGTGCACCTGTACAACCATTCTATTTTTCACTTTCAGTACAGTATTCCATAAATGACATGAGATATTCAATACTTCATTATAAGATAGGCTTTGTGTTAGATGATTTTGCCCAACTGTAAGCTAAAGTAAGTGTCTGGAGCACATTTAAGGCAGAGTAGGCTAAATTACGACATTTGGTAGGTTAGGTATATTAGAATCATTTTGACTTAATGATATTTTCAGCTTACTATGCCTTTTGGAACATTAGACCATTGTAAGTCAATGTTTTAAGTTAGTTCAGAATATTGTGAGGAATTCTAAGTTATTTCAGAGTATTGAGAGTAAGCAATTGTATATTATTTATTTAGAATACAAAAGATGAATTCAAGTTATATAAGAAGAAAACCTATATAGGAAGGAGTTGTCAATGAAATGTCAGAATATGGTTACTTATGAGAATCAACTTCAACTTGTCTACACCTAAGGGTACCAATATTTAAAATGCGTATTAACAAAACGTGACAAACCAGTATAAGATATCCAAAATCATGATAGTTGTCTAAATTAATCTAGGAAAAATAGATTTTTTTTCCATGGCAAGTGTAAGTTTAATACTAGTAACAAATGTGAAGTAAATTATGAAGATAAAATAGATAAAGTATATTTTCCATGTATAGGCTCTGTGTATAAAGTGGTAAGATAAACAGACATGATCCTTTTCATCTCAGATTTTATCATCTCATTTAGGGAGAGAGTCATCTAACACATAAACACAAATCACAATCATTAACATTGACTGCAGACTGGAAAAAGTAAAGTGTATGTAAGGGAAACTCATAAACCTAATTTAGATTAGAGAATATTCAAGTCAGATGTCTTTGATAAAACTCATTTACTGAGAGTTGGAGAATGAGTCAGGGAATATGAAGAATTTCTTAGGGACTAGCTGCATTACACCAAAACAGGGACGTGAATATAAGTTCTAAAAATAAGGTAAGGATGTAGGGACATTTCATAATCATAGAACAAATGATACAAAATAGGCCTAATGGAAGGGTTTAGTTGAACAAGAGTATCAGGATGTTGGCTGCACAGGGACATAGTATTTTGGCACAGATGGACAAACAGAAGAATGTAAAATATGATAGGACAGACCAAGATCATCACGGAAATCAGGCAGGATGGATTAAATACCTTTGAATTAGGAAGGGGATGGCCAATTGTGCCTACTGCTTTGGTCCTAAGGCTTCAAATGGTGATGAGCAGAGTATAAGGCAGTTTCCTCTGACAAAGCACAGTTACTGGAGTTTTTCTACCTGCTTCCTCTGTGGTTGAGTCAGTCTACAGATTTCACAGAAGTATTTGTGTGCAGGTGAGCAGGGGCGTTTCATTATTTGCAGAAGTTCAGATTTTCTAACCACAGGATCTAAGGCAATCAACTGGAAAGCGATTAGTTATAACATGAGAGTTCCACAAGGGAACCAGATACTATGTCAACAAATGAAAATCAATACATATTTTTTTCTGCACACCGGCAATAAGCTATTAAAAATAATGAAAAAGGTTCCATTCACAATAACAAAAAAATATATTTTGAAAATACTTCTAATAAACCTTCAAACAAAAAGGCAACTTAATTAAAAGAAAATATAATACATTACTGAAGAAAAAAGATATACAGTGTTATTGTATGGGGAGTCTTAATCTATTTTATGTAATATTATAGCTTAATTTATAAATTTAATGCAATTTCAGTTACCACTCCAACAGTATTTTTTATGTAATTTGACAGGTTCCAAAGTTTACTTGAAAGAGAAAATACACCCAAAGAGTTAGTTAAGGTTTTTTGAAAAGAAGAATAATTAAAAGTGAATTCCCTTGATTGTATAAAATGCACTACATAGTTACAGTTAATAAAACAGTTCTGTATTGCTACTGGAAGAGAAACTTAGGGGAAAGAAAAGAAGAGTTAATTCAAAGAGAGACATGATTTTTTTTTTAATTAATTATTTCTTTTTAAGAAGGCTCCACACCCAATGACCTTGAGATCAAGAGCTGCATGCTCTGCCGACTGAGCCAGCCAGGTGCCTCAGAGAGACAGATGTTTAGATGGTTGTATCACTTAGGAACTGTCTTTGTGTGCAACAGAAGCCCAGGGACAGGCGTTACTTGCTGGAGACAGGCCTGGTAGGAACAAAAATGATGAAATGCAAGAGGCTCAGTGTGGAGTATGGGGAGAGATAAAAATACTGGGAATTTTTTATTGAGGATGAGGGTTCCCACACTTCCATGTATTTTACCACTGGGAGTCCCACCAAGTTCTCAGGATTCTCAGGTACTTCCAATAAGGGGAGAAGCAAAGTAATAGTTCTGAAATATGTCTAGAACATTATGTTCTCCTTAAATAATGACCGCATTTGAAAGAAACTCTTATTTTAGCCTAACAGACTAGGGATTTTCCAAAAAACTAACTCATCTAGGGGAAGGGAAAAACCCAATTCCAATACCTCTAGCCTTCCTGTCTACCCTTAGGTGGGCAAAAAGCTGAAAAGCACACGTGAAGGTCATAGCTCAGAGACAGGTTCACTAAAAGATTGTGACATAACCATACAATTTTGGAACACTTGCCCTCCCCCCCACACCTCACCAGCTCATCAAGCAGGCTCCCATAAATGCACTACAGCTAAAAGAATACTTAAGACTCAAATCCTATTTAAGAAGGAGTCTTTAGAAAACCCCCAAACAATGGTAGGGATAGGCCACCAGAAGATAATTCAGCCATTCACACATAAGGCCACTGCACACAATAAACACAGCCTAACTCCCATCCAGATAAACATAAAACCTCATGTAAAGGGCTTATTTACCTCAGTTCCTTTTACCTATTACATCATCATAATTTTTTCAAAGAAAAAATTAAAAAGGCAATTAAAAAGTACCTAAGTATACAATTCCAGGTGAAAAAGTAGGGGATAGAAATCAGATAATACAGTTTTTCTATTCTCATTTGTGTGTGAATTTTTAATATAAATGTGGGGATGTAAAATTATAATTCAAGTCAAAATGCTTCAGTGAACAAGTTTTATCAGTTAAAATATATAACAATTATAAACAAACCCATTAACTTTCCTGGACAATGCCAGCATTAGACACTGCCAGGATTTTTTTTAACAAGTGCATTTCTTTTTTATTTTATTTATTTACTTACTTATTTAATCTTATTTAATTTAATTAATTTATTTATGTCTTTTAGAAAGAGAAAGAACAAGTGTACACGAGCAGGGAAAAGCGGCAGAGGGAGAGGGAGAGAGAGAATCTAAAGCAGGCTCCACACTCAGCACAGAGCCAGACACAGGGCTCAATCTCACACCCTAAGATCATGACCTGAGCCAAAATCAAGACCTGGATGCTTAACCGACTGAGCCACCTAGCTGCCCCTAACAATTACATTTCTTATTGATGGCAACTAAATGGTATTTGTAGCATTTTTATCATACAGTAAATTCCATCTAAGGAAAGCTATTTCTCTACTTGTAATGCTTCTGACACCAAATGTGCAGGTTTTCAAAAACAAGTAATTTTCCATTTTTCTGCAGATATCAACTGGGGTCCAACAATTCAATTCAATAATGGCACTATACACCTGGAGTTAGCATCAGACCCCGCAGGTTAAGGGCTCAGTCCCACAAAATTACCCATACCTTCAGATGCCAATTGCAAGTCTAGGCCTCCCATACTTCTTACCAGCCAGCTATAAACTCCAGAGACCCCTGCTCGGGTTCCATATTTTTACAGAATGGCTCACAGAACTCAGGAAGGCACTTTACTTACAAATATCTGGATAAAGGATACAACTGAGGAATGGCCAAATGGAAAAGATCAGTAGGGTAAGATATGGGGCTGGTTACAGAGCTTCCATGCCTTCTCTGGGCATGGCATCTTCCAGCACCTTGACGTGCTCACCAACATGGAAGCTCTCTAAACCCCCATGTTCAGGGGTTTTTATGGAGACTTCCTCACACAGACATGATCAAATATTAATTTAATCTCCAGCTTTCTCCTGTCCCTGAAGGATGAAGGTGGGCTAAGAGAAAGTTCTAAGCTTCTAATCATAGCTTGGTCATTCTGGTGATTGGTCCCCATCCTGAAGCTATTCAGAAGACCACCAAGAATCTCTTCATCATAAAAAAAGACACTCCTACATCCAGGAAACCCCAAGGGATTTAAGGGCTCCATTTAAGATGCTCTGACTACTCTTATCACCCACAAAATTAGAAGGATTTTAGGAGCTCTGTGAGAACCCAAAGTCAAAGAATAAATATTAGAATAAGAGAAGTTCTTAATACCCTATCACTCAGGAAATTACAAGATCTCTTAAAGGAGGTTTCTGTCGGAAACCAAGGACAGAGACCAAACATATATTTCTTTTTACGTCATACTATCCATCACTATACTTTTCCAAGTGACTTGTCCTACATGTAAATAAATGTTTTTAATGTTGTCTGTCATTTGTGTTGTTCCTCTAAGTTGGCTATTAAACTAGAAAAAGTAGATCAAACTAAACTCAAAGCTACTGGAAGGAAGAAAAAAAGTCCATGAAATAAAAGTTGGTTATTTGAAAAGACCAAAAAAATTGATAAATATTTAGCTAGCTTAACTATGAAAAAAAAAGTATTTGAATTACCAGAATCAGAAATCAAGTGGGGACAATACCTACTACTTCACGGAAATAAAAACTATTATAATAGAAAACCATGAACAATGGTATGCCAACAAACTGGATAATACAGATGAAATGGACAAATTCCTAGAAACACACAATACCGAATCATAAATAGAAAATTTGAACAGATTTATAATTAGTAAGGACACTGAATCAAAAATCCAAACAACCTTCTAACCAAGAAAAGTCCTGGATCAGATGCCTTCACTCCTGAGTTCTACCACACATTTAACTAACACCAATTCTTAGATCACTTTTACAAAAATAGAAAAACCCATCCTATCATTTACATGGAATTTCAAAGGATCCGAAATAGTAAAAACAACTGTGAAGGATGATCAAGTAGAATACCTCACACTTTCTGATTTTAAAGTTATTACAAAACTATAGTAATCAAAACTGTGTGGTACAGGCATAAAAACAGATATATAACAATAGAATTGAAAAGACACCCCAGAAGTAAACCCTAACATATGTAATCAAGTGATTTTCAACAAGAGTGCTAAGACCACTTAATGGGGAAAAGACAGTCCTTTCAACAACTGATGCTGGGAAACCTGGATATCCACATGCAAAAAAATGAAACTGGACCCTTACTTTCACCACATACAAAAATTAACTAAAAATGGATCAAAGTAGGAAAAATGTCTTAGGACATTTGATTTGGCAATGATTTCTTACATATGACATTAAAAAACAGAAAAGAAAAGAAAATATAGGTAAATTATATTTTTTTAAATTAAAAACTTCTGTGACTCAATAACACTATCAAGAAAACGAAGTGCAATCCGCAGAACAGGAGAAAGTACACGAAAATCACATATCTGGTAAGGTATTAACTGCACATTTATTATATATTACAGAATTCCTAAACTCAAAAGCCACCAAAAATCAAACAATTCAATAAAAAATGGGAAAAGAACTTGAATAGACACTTATTTTCAAAGATATACAAATAGAACACGAAAAGATGCTCAACATCACGTGTCATCTGGAAAACGCAAATCAAAACCACAATAGATACTAAGTCAAACCTATCAAAATTTAATAATGTCATTAAAAAATAATACTAAAAGGAATAAATAAAATAATGATAATAGAAAATGTTTTTAAAACATTTAAAATACTATTTAAAAATTAAAAAATTTAAAAATAGTAATAGAAAAGATACATATTTTTTAAAAGTGTTGGTGAAGATGTGGGGAAATTGCAACCCTCATGCACTGCTGGTGGGAATGTAAAATGGTTCAACCTCTGTGGAAAACAGTATGGTGGTTCCTCAAGAAACAGTTAACATAGAATTGCCACATGATCTAGAAATTCCACTTATGAGCATATACTCAAAAGAAATGAAAGCAGGAACTGAATGCATATTTGTTTACCAATGTTTATCGGAGCATTATTCACAATATCCAAAAAAGTGGAACAATATCCAAAAGGTGGAACAACCTAAATGTCCACCAATAAATGAATGGGTAAACAACATGTACTCTATACATACAATAGAATACCTTAAAAGGGAATAAAATTCAGATACATTCTATAGCATGAATAAACCCTGAAAATATGCTAAGTGAAATAAGGCAGACATAAAAGAACAAATATTGCATGACTCTACTGATATGATTACTTAGAACAGTCAAATTCATAAAGATGGGAAGTAGAATAGTAGTTATCACTGTATTAGGAGTTGGGGGGAAGAAGTAATGGAGATTTATTTTTTAATGGGTACAAAGTTTCAGTTTGAAATGATGGAAACGTTGTAAAGATGGATGGTGTTGATAGTTGCGAACCAATGTGAATGTACTTAATGTACTGAATTACACAAACAAAAATGGTTAAAATGGTAACTTCCGTTATGCATATCTTTCCACTATGTTTTAAAAAGTAAAGAAAAAGATTTTCTCAGACAAACAAAATCTGAATTTATTGCCAATGGATCTGTTTTCCAAGAAATGTTAAAAGAAGTTCTTCAGAGAGAAGGAATATGACATAAGTCAGAAATGTGGTCTACTTAAAGAAAGGAAAAGCATTAGAAAAGAAATAAATAAAAGTAAAATAAAACCTTTTAATTCTCTTATTCTTAATTTCTCTAACAGATAACAGTTTGTTCAAAATAATAGCAATGTATTTGTTGACGATAGCTTATAGATAGTAAAATCAATGATAGCAATGTATAAGGGATAAAAGGGAGGAAGAGGAAATGCTCTGTTACAAGGTATTTAATTACCAGTATAAGTGGTAGTATTATTTGAAAACAGATTTAGATTCCATGTAAAAGTATATTGTAAAGTCTAACATAACAACACAACTTTGAAGAAGAAATTTAATTACAATTGATATATTAAGGTAGAGGAGAAAAATTAATCATATAAAATGCTCAAACTAGAAAAGGCAGGGCTGCCTGGGTGGCTCAGTCAGTTAAGTGTCTGACTCTTGATCTCACCTCAGGTCTTGATCTCACATCATGACTTCGAGCCCCACGTTGGGCTCTGTGCTAGGTGTGGAACTTACTTAAAAAATAAATAAAATAAAATAAAATAAAATAAAATAAAATAAAATAAAACAAAACCAGAAAAGAGAAAAAAAGTAGTAAAGAAAAAAAAGCAAAAAAAAAAAAAAAAAAAACCACAGGACAAGGGCAATAAATAGAAAACAATTACAAACATGGTATATTTTAAACAAAAGATACCAGTAATCATTTTTTGATGTGGTCTAAATGAACCAATTAAAAGACAGGGACTATAAGAGGGCACAGAAAAAAAAGGTTCTACAATTATGTTTTTTTACAAGAAACCCACTTTATATATAAAGACATAGATTATCAGTAAAGAAATGGAGAAAAATATACTATGCAAACACAAATGAAATGAAAGCTGGAATATTCATAATAATTCCAGACAAACAGATTTCAGAACAAAGACATTGTCAGGCATAAAAGGAGTATTACATGATGATAAAGGACTAAATTGTCAAAAAAATAAAAGACATAACAATGCTTAATATGTATAAGCCTAATCACAGATCATCAAAATATCTGAGGCAAAAACTGAAAGAACTTCAATGAGGAATTGACAAATACTCTTTCAAAATTGGAGATTTCAATACCCTTCTATCTGATCTAGCAGACAAGAAATCAGTAAGGATATTGTTGAACTAACAGAACCATCAATTGGTTCTAACTGACATTTACAGAATACTTCTTACAACCATAGCAGAATGGGTATCTTCTCAAGCTAACACGGAACATTAAAGTAGAGCACATTCTGGGTCATAAAACATACTTCAACAAATTTAAAAGAATAGAAATAGTACAAAGCATATTCTTAGATCAAAATGGAATTAAGCTAGGAATCAATAAACAAAAAGATAGTTTTAAAATACCCAACCACTTGGGAGATTAAACCACATACTCCTAAATAACACATGGGTCAAAGAAAAAGCCTCAAGAGAAATTAAAAAAATATTTTGAACTAAATAAAAATGAAAATACAACATCAAATTTTGTGGCTCGAGCAAAAGCACTGTTTGGTGGAAAATTTATAGCACTGAATACACATATAGAAAAGAAGAAAGATCTAAAATCAATGACCTAAGCTTCCACCTTTGAAAACTAGAAAAAGAAGAACAATTTAAATACAAAGTAAGAGAATAAAATATGTAATTAAAAAAATTGGAGCAGAAGTAAATGAAATTGGAAACAAGAAATCAGTAGGGAAAAATCAAACCAAAACTTGGTTCCTAAAAGAATAATCATATTCATCTAAACCTCTAACTAGGCTAAAGGAAAAAAAGAGAGAAGACATAAGTTACTAATATCAGAAATGAAAGAGGGACCATTAATTATTACAGACCCCGTGGACATAAATAAAAATAATGGAACATTATAAACCACCGTATACCTAGTTCTGATAATTTAGATGAAATGTATCAGTTCTTTTTAAGATACAACTACCGAAACACATGCAAGAAGAAATAAGTAACTTGAATTGACACATATATATATATATATATAAAATATATATATATATATATTTAAAAATTAAGTAAAAAAATAATAAACTTCCAAAACATAACCACCAGGCACAAATGGTTTCATTGGTGAATTCTACCAAACATTTACAGAAGAAATTATATCAAATTTCTATAACCTCCTCCAAAAAACAGAGGAAGGGGAAATCATTTTATGAGCATCAAGCATTACCTAAAACTAGATGCAGATATTCTAAGAAAGGAAAACCACAGACATGTTTTTTGAACACAGATGCAAAAATTCTCAACAAAATAGCAAACTGAATCCAACTACGCACAGAAAGAATTATATAGCAAGATCAACTGGGATTTATCCCAGGTATGAAAGGCTGGTTTAACATTTCAAGATTAAACGTTACTAATCACATAAATAAGCTAAAGAAGAACAATCATATGGTCATATCATTTCATAATAAAAGCATTTAGCAAAATCTCATTTCAAAATCTCATTTCCATTCATGACAAAAGCTTCAGAAAAGTAGAAAGAAGGGGCTTTCTCAACTTGATAACATCTACAAAAACTTTCAGCTAATGTCATGCTCAATGGTGACATACTAGAAGCCTTACCCTAAGATCAGAAACAAGAGAAAAATGTCATTTTACACTACAAGCCATAACTAATGCAATAAGACAAGAAAACGGAAGATATGACTGACAAGCAGGAAATAAACCTGTCTTTGTTCATAGATAACATGATGATCTATGTAGAAAGTCCTCACAAAATAAAAAAACAATAACAGATCTGGAACTAATAACCTAAGATTGCAGGGTAAAAAGTTAATATAGAAAAGGTAATTGCTTTCCTATATATCATCACTGAACAATTGGAATTTGAATTAAAAACAAAACACCATTGACACTTGCAATGCCCAAAATGATACCCTAGGTTTAAATCTAACAAAATACGTACAAGATCTCTGTAAGAAAAACTACAAAACTGTGATGAAAGAAATCAAAGAATGCACTAATAAATGGAGAGATATTCTATGTCCACAAGTAGAAAATCTCAATATTGTTAAGATGTCAGAGCTTACCAACTTGATATATACTCTCAATGCAATCCCAATCAAATTCCCAGCAAGTTGTGAGTATCAACAAATTCTCAAGTTCACTGGAAAGGCAAAAAACCCAGAAAAGCCAACACAGTTTTGAAGAACAAAGTTGGAGAACTGAAACCAACCAACTTAAAGACTTAATATAAAAACTACAGTAATCAAGACATTATCCACTGGCTAAAGAACAGGTGAGTAGAACAATGGAACAGAATAGAGAGTACAGAAATAGTCCCATAGAAATAGACCTAACTGGTCTTTGACAAAGGAACAAAGACAACTAAATGAGGAAATGTTCACCGTTTCAATAAATGATGCTAGAACAATTGGAAACCCATATGTAAATGTAATGGATAGACCTTTACCTTACAAAAATTTATAATGAAACTTGGGGATTTATATTTTAAACACTGATGAACACCAGGATGAATAACATCGTTGTCTGGTTCTTATAGTTTCTTTTAAAACAGTGAAAATTGGCCCCAAGGAGAAATCAACTTCTTCTAAAGTTTAAATATGAGCTGATGCTCTACTGAACTGTGGATGTTGGTGGCTGAGATTGGCAAAATTAAAGAGAAAGCAACAGAAAATTGTCCAAATGCACATACAAAATCTTTCCTTCATTTTTGTCAGTCTTTGGTCCTTTGTCCAGGCAGTATGTATGAACATGCTAAGTTCACTGATTTAGTTTTTCTAGTTAGTTCCTACCAACACTAATTATTTCACAAATTTAGAAACCACTGCATTATGGTGTTTTCTCTTCTCTAGCCAAATTATTCAGACTTCTCTCTTCCTATAACAATAAACTCATACTCTAGAAAATATGATCTTTGGAAGGATTTTTAGGACATCAAGAAAATGAACTGAAAATATTTTAGAGATCCAATCTGTAACAATTTTTGGTATTACTGGGCTTTTCTTTAGATTTCTTATTTTAAAAATTCCCCCAACCCTAGATTTCCCAAGAGAAAATAACTGGAATTTGCCATCTTCACTATACACTTAGATGATGTTCTTTCCTTTTTCCACTCTGGTATAAATATTATGGTTAAATCGGTTAGATATTTTAAATTTTATGGTTAGATCTTAAAATATATGAACCAGGGACGCCTGGGTGGCTCAGTCGGTTAAGTGTCTGCCTTTGGTTCAGGTCATAATCCCACGGTCCTGAGATGGAGTCCCGCATCGGGCAAGAAGCCTGCTTCTCCTTCTGCCTGCCTCTCCCCCTGCTTGTGCACACGCTCTCTCTCTCTGACAAATAAACAACCAAATCTTCAAAAAAAGTAGAAAAGAATATAGCTGAACCATATTGCCATAGCTCATTGTGAAATTAATGTTACTAAATTGTTCTTTAACTTGGTGCTTGGATTTTCATATGAAAGTTGTGGATTCATTCATACAGCCAATAAATTTTTGGAACACTAAGTCAGGAATATTGGAAGGCTCTGACTACTTAAAACAATGACAACAATAACAACAATAACAAAAACCCAGACAATTTTCTTACATTGTGTTTAACTTTATTACAGAGATCATTTTATCAGGGATATATGCTTTATAAAATATTTCAATTATGTTCTATCTGAATACTGAAAACAAAACTGAACAATAGCTTCTTTTTATCTTATTTATAATTTGAATCTTGAAATTCAAATTAATTGTAATTGAGTTTTCTTCTTTTGTTTGGCACCTAAAAAGCTCCTTGCCAAGAATAAAGTTCAACTCTTTTAACCACAATCACATTCCATATATAACTGCATATTTTTACTTGTCCTGGAGCTTTTTTTTCTCCACAGAAATTTTTCCCTTCTGAAATTTTTTCCCCTGGGAAATTATAACATTAAATTTATTTCGTACTTTTTTTCACAATATAGATATTATTTTGATATTTATCTTAAATCCTTTCCTGAATGAGAGGATATAATTAATTTAGAAAAAATACAATAAGGTAGATAAAGGAAAACAGGTATGTCTAGGAGTTATGAAGTGTGTGTCAAATTATGCTTATTTTAAATTTTTTCTATTTTTTGTTTTGCTTGTGAATGGAATTACCAAAACTGTTTTGTAAGCCACATGGTTCTATTTCAGCCTTATTATGAATGATTACTTCTGGTGAAACTAAATATTAAATATCGTGTAGACTTTTTTTAATGGTCACAGTAAGGAATAAATAAATTTCAAAAAGTTGTATATGCAAATCTTTTAAAATGAGCTAAGAGTATTGCTACTTTGAAAAATAATAAGTGGCACGAAATTAAGCTAACATATTCTTACATAACTACATGTTAAAAGTATTTGATGTCCATCTTTAATTTCTCCAAAAGAGCTACTTGGAAAAATAGAGGTTCTTGGAAAAAAAGTGGTTTAAGTAAGGTTTGACAGATTCAGCTCTCCAGAAACACATGTAATTTATAACTGCTAATAATAAATTAAAAAGACATTACAAATGAAAATAAACACACATACGCACATGCATTCAATGAGATTTTTTTTTGTTATTTAATGAAATGTATAAGGAAGATTATTTAAGTGATTCACATTGAAAGGAGACACATTATCAATTATTCTATTTTCGAGTTCGAAGATTCAAAAGTATTGTTGTATATGATGCTATAATTTCTGCTGTCTCTTCAGCCTGAAATACTATATTCAGATCTTCAAGTTTTTAATGTAAAGTTGAATGAAACAGACTAAAATGGACAAATATTGCTTCTTACAGTGATTTTTCAGTCAGTGAATTCTATATTAGGCAGAAAATAGGTAGACAGATAATTAACAAATCAACAAAAACTGTGGTGAGTTCAAGCATTTCAGTTCCATAACAACTGAACCCTAGAGAACTTGATTTAATCAATGCATAATCATTTCCATTCAGATGAGTCTGCCCAAATAACTAGAATGTTCATTTTGTGGTCCAGCAATTTTGGTTGACTTAATGACATAAGTAGAACAACTATGAGTAACTATGCAACATCCAATTAATTTCTTGGTGATAGATTTTCAAAGAGTCAATCTAGTCAGCTACATAGCACTAGATACTTTCAAATTATCTCACATAATATAAAGCAATTTATTTCAAGGAATATTTATAGCAGATATTTTGTCTTGTTTACAGACATATTTATGTGTGAGCTCCTTGAAATCACCTTTAAATAAAACTAATTTTAGTTATGTAGTGACATTTTAATTATGCTTTTTTAGATATACTGACCCATACTCACATTTGCTGATGAAAACAGCAATGGTATGAAAACAATTTATATTGGTTGATGCAGAGGAAAGCATGGATAATAGAGACTTCAAACTCTACGGAACAAATTTGTATAAGCTGACATTCTTATCGTATTGACAGCCAAACAGCAAAGTTTTAGCAAAACCTTTCAAAATTTAAGATATTTAGGAAGATATCAAATATTACTTTAATAACATTACATATTTAGAAGCAGATGCCTATGAAGAACTCACTACACTAGGCACTAGTGAGATAAAGATCTATTAAGTTACTCCTCTTAAGTAGTTTACCATCTAGTGGGCTGTAGCACTGACCTGCATTAACATGCGAGAATGGGTAATGAGGTTAGCAATTTTTCACCAAAAGAATGTCAATCTTTAACAAAATGGGACGTGAAACAGAAAATGTTTTTAATTTAAGTAAGAGAAGTTAAGGACTGATAAAGCTTTAAGTTCAAACCATAAAGGCAGATTGGGTAGAACAGCACACTAGGAAACCAAGATACATCAGGATAACACAGGAAATAGGCCTTAATGGAGAAAATGAATGAAAACTAAATGAAGGAGTCAATTGCTGATTCAGTGGTTGGTTATAATAGAGAAGGAGGTTAACAAAATAATTTAAGAAGACAATGGACAATAATAGCAACAAGTTTCCAGCTAGGATAAATCCTGTCCCTATGAAATTATAATCATAGTTATTAAATTATTATTGAGATGCAATATCTTATAACTTTCTTTAAATTTACATACTACATTACTAATAGATACTGAAAAATTCACAAAATTTATGTTTTTGTTGTTCCCAGTCATTTTAAGAGTAATCTTATATATAATGATAGATTTATTTACATATTGATTGATAGGTATAAAACTCCTTTGCAGGCTTTTTGAAGATGCAGCAATATTCATATTATTTTCCCTCTTGAAATGCTAAAGAACAGATAGAAAATATGTAAAAAATCTACTTTTCCTTCAAAATAAAAAAGTCCATTGGAAAAAATGTGGAATGTTACATTGGCTTAAAATTAGAGTAGAGGTCCTATGATGGTGTAAAATAATTACACCGTAATAATTATGCTATATCTAAATCCCTTGCATTGAAAAATAACAAAACAATTTTATGCAATTTTCAATTTCAATCCTTATTTCTTCTAAATATAACCATTTTTAAATGTAAAATGACTAAGTTATATTGAACTGCACACTTTAAAGCAATTAATTACAGTTGATGAAATATGACATTGAAAAGTCATTTTGCTGCTATTTTATCAAAAATCAGACAGCCCACAATTCATAATTCACTAGTTTTACTTTGATCTCCTTAAGAAAGCAAAAGAAAATAGCTTCGACTATGTTGTACAGCTTAGAAATCAATATTAATAAATCAATGTCAATAATATTATATTGCAAACTCTATCATATTACTCAGAAATGTGACCTAAACATGTGGTGTGTATTTCACTCTTTGTGGTAGGAAATGTAAGTAAGGTTTCTGAGACATCTCTCATTACAGGCTACTGTTTCCAGTCAATCACAACTTCTTTTTTTTTATAGATATCATTTAGGATGAAATTTTTATGCTTAGATTTAGCCTGCAGGTTGATTTTTGTTACAGTTAAAGAACATTTTTCCAGTTGTTCCTGGGTTATTACAGAGTAGAAAAATAACCTTTTTCATTTATAAAGTTTCCAAGATGACAACTCCCATATCCATCTCTCAATCAAAAGGGGAAATACCCATCTGCGCAATGCATGGACTAGAGCACATTAGAGATATAATGTCTGTCTTCTAGAAGTTTCGAGTATAAAACTGATATTAACAGGAACAAATATACCAAGTGCCAAGATATAAAGATAGGGGCATTATCATTACTTACTTCATCAAAGGCAGTTTTGTGGAAAATCTCTTTGTGGGTCTGAAATGGTGATTGCCCTAACAGCATACTTTTCCTGCTTCTAATCTTCCCCCATTAAGTAAAGGACAACTTAGAAGAAATGAAAAATATGCAGATTTTTATTAGATTTCCATAAAGGAGATAGATATGAGAAATAAGGGATGATTCTGGATTGTACATTGTATGAAAATGATGAATTTTAAAACTGGAGAAATAAAACAGAAGCAAAAATATGAGATAAAAGTCCCTAGTACTATGATTTTATCTTTCTATATTTGGCTTGCCAACTTTATAACGTTAACTTTTCTCGCTCTCTTTCTTTCTCTCTTTTGTTCTCTGCAGCCTAGAACATAACCTCAGTAAATAGCTGCTTCTTGAATGAATGAAAAAGAAAATGTTACAGAAGACATTTTATAAGTCAGGAAAAGGCACAATTAAAGGGGACAGAAGTTTAGACAAGTTATATGTTTTATTACTTTATAAGTATTTACATCAGAAAAGCAGTAGGTAAAATCAGTTTTCAAATTTCCATCCCAATATTTATTTTTCCCTAAAGCTTCTTAACTCCTCTGCTTATCTGCCCCAATGAGCTAGTTGTTTATGTAATACTTAATTCATATTCACACTGT
Source organism: Ursus americanus (assembly GCF_024610735.1). NCBI lineage: Eukaryota > Metazoa > Chordata > Mammalia > Carnivora > Ursidae > Ursus > Ursus americanus. Next base: position 39,539,295 of record NC_142136.1, read on the forward strand.
AGCCTTTGCACTGTAATCATTTGACAGCTTGTCTCTGTGATACACTAGACTGTGTTTGAAGACTCTTGTCATGTTCATATATATATGTGACACTATATAAACATCTAGAATTACAATAATAATCACTGATTTGATTTCACTGAGCACTTAACTGAGCATGGCTCTGCATTGGTATTAGGATCCAGAGAGGTCCTGAAGTGTTAGAAGGAGTAATGAGAAATGTACATCTAATATAAAAACGAAAATATAAATAGTTATTACTACGAATATATAACAGACACGTATGTATTGTCCCAGTCTGGGCAGCTATAACAAACTACCATAGCCTGGGTGCTTATAAACGCAGAAATACATTTCTCACAGTTCTGTAGGCTGAAACTCTGAGGTTAATGTGCCATAATGGTCGGGTGAGGGCTCTCTTCCAGTCACAGAGTTCTCAGTGTATCCTCACATGGTGGAGAGCTAGCTAGCTCTCTGACCTCTTCTTCTAAGAGCACTAATCCTATTCATCAGGGCTCCACCCTTATAACTTAATCACCTCCCAAAGGCCCTACCTCCAAACACCATCATACTAAGGTTTCAACATATAAATTCTGAAAGGGTACATTCAGCCCATTATAGGTATTATGCTTTTATTTGTTTATTCAATTAATTTGAATAAACCAACATTTAACACATCTTCTCCTATGTAGTAACTATAGAGGAATAAACAAAACAGTCATGATGCTTATAGTCTAGAAGATAAAGATATAATTTGTTTTTATTCACTAAAAATGATGAAACAATTTTTTACAAGATTTATGAAGAGTCATAATAGTGTACTAATAGAAAACAATAGAGTTGACTTACTCTGGTTATAGCTGTCAAGAAATGACTTTCTAAGGTGGTTATCTGAAGAAGTCAGATACATGTGGAATAAAAGAAAAAAATTCTCCGCAAGAGATAACAAGATAATTAATTCTCTCAGTGTCAAAATCTAGTTATATTCTGGGCAGCGACAGACTAGAGTGATTGTAGCATAGTGAGTGAGAGGAAATGGCATGAGGTTTTGGAGAAATGCACAAGCTAGATGATGTGAAAATCTGGTAAGGTTTTGAATTTAAATTTTAATGAAATAGGAAGCCTTTGAAGGGGCTCAAGCAGGGTACTACTATTTAATTTGTATTTTTAAAGAATTATTTTTGGTCATTCAATAAAATACACCATTAAGAGAATGAAAGGCAACTGAAGATACAAAAGAACTACAAACGTATGTTCTTACAATAATTAGGATGAGAATGCTAATGGTAGCACGATGTGTAATAACCCAAACTAGAAACTACCCAAATGCACATAACAAGTACAATGAAAAAAAAATTTTGTTATATGTGCATAATGAAATAACATACGAGAAAGAAAAAACTGAGATTTCATGTAATAAGATGAGTGACAGAAGCCAGATGCAAATGAGTACATACTGATGATTCAATTTATATCAAGTCCGAAATGAAAGCAAAAATAACCTACGGTGTCAGAAGTAATAATACCCCACATATCACTGTGATACCGACTAGGTTATCCTTGGTGCGTGGTGACTGGAAAGGAATACAAAGGGTGGTGAAGCGTGCTCTTGAGTATTGACTATTTTATTTATCTGTGTAAATAATTTAGAAATCATTATTTCTAAATAATATATAGAAAACTTTGAATATGAGCTACAAGAAAACTTAATTCCTGATACAAACACGTGTATCAAATGTGCCATTCATTCTTGCAAGACAGTAGTCATTTTCATGACTTTTTTGAGCAGGTTTGAGAGAAAAACAGGACAATGAGAAATAAGACTTCTGAGGATGTGGTATAATGAATGTAGTTGACATGTATCTTTATGACTGGATGATGTCCTGAATTCCCATCATATTCCTTGGCCAAATGCCTTAGCAAGTACTCAGAAAACTGAAGTCGTGGTCAAAGAAGTTCAATAGTCACTTCTGCCTCCAGAAGATTGTGACTATAAGTCTTTAAGTGAAGTCAGCTCTTGGAATCCTTCTTTTTTAATTCACTGAACAAATTAAGAGGCTTTTTTTCAGTTTTGTTTTCCTCCCTCCCTTCTCTTTTTCTTTCTTTCCTCCCTCCCTCCCTCCCTCCCTCTTTCTTAAAAAGCACCTGAAAATTATCATTCAATTTGATTAGTCCATGTGGGTAATTCTGTAACATTGTGCTGAGCTTCCCCTTTAAGCAGTTTTAAGAGGTTCTCACAGCTTGCAACTGTATAATTATTAAGTGAGCTTGGATTCTTACACACACACACACACACACACACATTTTTAGTTGGAGACATGGTAAATTCTTATTTCAGTAACTTAAATTTTGATAGAAATTTGTAAGAAATACAATAAAAATGATATTTTACAAAGGATAAAGGCTCTTGTCACCAATTGCTCATAGAATGTGAGAATGTCCTAATAATATCAAAGTCCTACTGATTTAATATTTGAAAAATCTCGGGAAACAAAAGCAAAAATAAACTACTGGGACTTCATCAAGATAAAAAGCTTCTGTACAACGAAGGAAACAATCAACAAAACTAAAAGGCAACCGATGGAATGGGAGAAGATATTTGCAAATGACATACAGAATAAAGGGTTAGTATCCAAAATCTATTAAGAATTTATCAAACTCAACACCCAAAAAACAAATGATCCAACTAAGAAATGGGCAGAAGACATGAATAGACACTTTTCCAAAGACATCCAGATGGCTAACAGACACATGAAAAGATGCTTAACATCATTCATCATCAGGGTAGTATAAATCAAAACCACACTGAGATACCACCTCACATCTGCCAGAATGGCTAAAATTAACAGCTCAGGAGACAACAGTTGTTGGAGAGGATGCAGAGAAAAATAAACCCTCTTGCACTGTTGGTGCGATTGGTGGGAATGCAAACCGGTGCAGCCACTCTGGAAAATGGTATGGAGGTTCCTCAAAAAGTTAAAAATAGAACTACCTTCCAACCCAGCAATTACACTACTAAATATCCAAAGTATACAAAAAATGCTGATTTGAAGAGGCACATGCGCCCAATGTTTATAGCAGCACTGTCAACAATAGCCAAATTATGGAAAGATCCCTAAAGTCCACTGACTGATGAATGGATAAAGAAGATGTTATATATATATGTATATATACACATATATATATACACATATATATGTGTATATATATGTGTATATATATATGTGTATATATATATACAATGGAATATTACTCAGAGTTCAAAAAGAATGAAATCTTGCCATTTGCAACAACGTGGATGGAACTAGAGCATATAACGCTAAGTGAAGTAAGTCAGTCGGAGAAAGACAAATACCATATGATTTCACTCATATGTGGAATTTAAAAAACAGAACAGATGAACACAGGGGAAGAGAAGGAAAAATAAAATAAGATAAAAACAGAGAGGAAGGCAAACCGTAGGAGACTCAAATACAGAGAACAAGCTGAGGATTGCTGGAGGGGAAGTGGGCGGGGAATGGGCTAAATAGCTGATGGGCATTAAGGAGGGCACTTGTTGGGATGAGCACTGGTGTTCTATGTGGGTGATGAATCACTGGATTTTTCTACTGCAACCAGTGCTGTACTGTATGTTAACTAATTTTAAATTTAAAAAATGAATAAAAATGTAATTTCAAATACATTTCTTTAGTTTTAGATGAGTCATGTGATATGAGACACTATATAATTAAAAATTGGTGTGGAGTTTTTTGTATCAAAGGACCTCCAAATTTATGAAGAAACTTGTTTTTATAGCCTAAAAAATCAAACTAATCACATAATTTTGTTGTTCTTATTGTTTGTAATCTTCTACTTTGTCAAAAAAAGAACTTCAGGCTGATATATTAAAACCTTGGTGGGACGCCTGGATGGCTCAGTCGGTTAAGCATCTGCCTTCAGCTCAGGTCATGATCCCAGAGTTCTGGGATCAAGTCCCACATTAGGCTCCTTGCGCCTGCTTCTCCCTCTGCCTGCCGCTCCTCCTGCTTGTGTTCTCTCTCTCTCTCTCTCTTTCTGACATATAAATATATCAATATGACAAATAAATAAAATAAAATAATAATTGCTTTCTGTTCTGATGGAGTTATGGTGAGCCAAAGCATCCACATCTGTTAGGACTTTAATCTCAATAATCTAGTCTTTGCTGCTAGCCAAAAACTGCTTAATCTCTAACATCTTGTTTCCCACATTCTGCTATGAAAATATGCTCCCAATTCCAGTCTTTCACATCATATACTTTGTGCACCACTCCTATATAACCTTTGTAAGCATGTAATGGAATGCTCTTAAAACTCTTGCATTCACAGTGCGGGTCTTTATCCTTCTTATCCAGCAGACACATAGAATGGTTTATTTGTAACATTTCACTCTCAAATGTCCAAAGCTCGTGTATTTCCCTCCCTTCCCTTCTCTACACTCCATCTGTCCCTCTTCTCTCTTTTCTCTTTTCCTCTCAGCCCAGTATAAACAGAGTGTTGTATACCAAACATACTCATCTCAGCACGCTCTACCTTCATGACCTGTCCGATATATTAAAAAAATAACTACATATTTTTTCTTCAGTCTCTTGACCCAGCTACTTGAAAATGTGTTGAATCAATTCCCTTGGATCTTATTAAGGTAGTGTCTATTAAAGAACAAGAAAAAACTTACTTTGATATTTTAAAGATGTTTCTAATGAGAATGCTTGCCAAAAAATCATACAATGAAACATGATGATATGTGGAACTTCATCACTGAAACAGCAAAACCAAATATATTTTCAAAGACGCCTGGCACTTTATCTGGCAATAGAGTTGCAAAAATGTTATTCTAATCAAATTATTGCTTGACAAACATCTTCCCCAAGTTTAAATGTCAAAATGTTTAGGGTTTCCAGAAGGGGTTAAAAACATTTGAACGAGTTTAGTATAAAAATCCATAGAAAAGTGAAAACCAGAAACCGAATGTGGAAAGACACATTGGAAGTTTTTTATGTCATAGAGATGTAAATCACTACAAATGTATCTTCCAATATTACTTGTAATACAATATTAATTATTGTTAGTAATTTTATGCTGGATGTCATTTAACAGAAAATCTACTCCAACATTTTTTTGCCTCCAATAAGTCATAAATAAGCTCAGATAGTTTTAGCACAGATGGTTTCTCTAATATTCCTCCAATATGATTCAGGCTCATCAGAAATTCACACTTTATTTTCAAATACCATTTATAAGGTGAAGAATATATAATGGGTGCTCAATAAATATTTCCTGAAATAATGGATGGACCATCTATGATGTCTTCAGGTTACTATCAATAATATGCTGCCCAAAACAAAGCAATAGTCTCATTCATATTTGCAAATGAACCAAAGTAAATGATACCTACAACCCCAATTATAGCACATAATTTACTAGTTAATATCAATAAATTATTATTGGCAAAAAAGCAAAGAGACAATAACTACAGATATCTTAACAATTTTTTCTGTAGTGTTCTAAGCCTTCTAATACTTATGTATCTTCACCTATGTATCATAATTTTATAGAGTAGCAGAAGCAGATTTAAGTGCTGAGGAACAGAATTTAATGAGTAAATATGTTCTTCACAAAAATGGCATAATAAAATAATATATTGATAACATTATTTGAAATAAAACATTTTACATGGTCAAATTTCAAAGGCATATGAAAAAGATTTTTAAAACACACACATTAGAAGGTTTTAGATGCTCTAGCTGATATTTAAGAATTAGAAGTGGGTTTGACATAAAAGACCTTTAAGACCCTTTCCAACTATATTATTATATTTTATATACACACAGATTATATATTATATGTATCATATTAATTATAAATACTAGTATATATTTTATCCTATCTCCTGTTTCAACAACCAATGAGGAAAATGTAATTTAGCATGTATAAATGAAATTAGCTACGAGTTTTATAAAATTCACAGTAAAATTTCATTGGAAGCATTTTGAAGAAAAAAGACTTGCTTTGAATTATTATAAATAAATTTAAAATCGATACTAGCTGACCTCACAATGTCTTATCTTTATGACTTTAATATTTTAATGGCAAAATATCTCATAATAGATGACTTGGATAGATTCCCTTGCAGGAAATCTTTATTTGTAAAAATCAATTAATAGTCAAATAAATACTCTGCTTTCTTGTTGAACTTACAATAAAGGCACATTACATAACACACCTCTCTGCTACACCAATTCAGTAGCAACCATATTTTTCTCTATAATTTTTTTCACCTGCTTATTTGCAATGACATCACCTCTATATAATTCTGATAGAATAATAATATGTCATAATTTTATGGGCAAGATGAAATCATCAGTAAATCTTCATCTTATAATATTTTCAATTGTTCATTTCCTAAAAATTATACTTTACGTAGTATTTAAAGAAATTTAAACTCTACAACAAAGTAAATATTTTATGGAATGATTTGTATCAAAAGAATGTATATTGTACCACAGGTTATTCTAATCACAGGAAAGTTCTTTTTGGTACCTTTTCATAATACATTCTTTCTGTAGACAGCTTACAGAAATTTTACTCTGCTATCTGTCTACTTCAATATCCTATATTTTATGTCATCTGCTTTGCCTCAGTGATGATAAATTTTATCTCATAGTTCACTGCGTAAAATTTTCATAAAAATTCATATGATCACTCATGTCTTGGTCTTGTTTCATGGAGCTTAGAGGTGGCTATTGAATCTATTCAAAGTTCAAAGCAAGATACATATTTAATAACAGACTACAAAATGGAAAAGTAAAATCTTCTGGATTTTTCAAATTGTTAATAAAGAAGCAGTAATAGAATGCTTTTGAGGCCTACTTTTTAAAGTGAGATCCTGGTGGGTCCTGTATTACAGCAGATAACTAATATTAAAGAAACTAAAATAATAGTATTTATTGTGAGATATGAAAGATTATTTTTAAAGTAAAAGTAGGGAGATCTACTGAAGAAGCAATCCTCATGAAAGAACAAAATAAGTCAATAACATCACCCTAAAAATATTTATCTTTTTAAAATTTAAATTTAAATATCAACAGTTACCAGCCATATGAGAAAAACTGAAAGCACGAAGAATAAAAATCAAGAAATAACAACTTATTAGAAGACAACTAAGTAGAAGAAAAAGAGGATTAAAATATCTTATGCAGAGAGATTTTGGAAGTAATTCTATAGAAACCAACAGGAAATAGGAAGAGGGAATAGGAGAAGTGAGTGAGGAGAAGACACATTTATTGGAAGTAAAAATTATGATTTCTACAATGATAAATAAGGGCTATAGTACGGGTAAAATATAAACCTAAATTAATTTTTCATAAGACGAAGCAAGTATATGGAAGAATACACAGTGTAGGCAGAATAAATGGAGGAGGACCAATATTCAAATAGAGGTCCTGGAAAGAAGATCTAACAAAAAGAAAAAAAAAGTGAAGGTACGGGTAGGAGAAAATATCACAAGCAATAAAGCTAAAGAAAATAAGATTTTAGAATGAAAGGAATTATATATTGTGCTGATGAGGGTAAAGGCAGATATCAACCCAGACACCTCAGAACCTCAGATGAATTTTAAGTTTGGAGAAAAAAAGAGAAAAAACCCACACTACTAGGGAATCCATAAGGGGAGTGGAATTCATTTGTCATCAGCCTATTGATAGAAATCCCTGTGTGATATAGAGAACAAGCGAAAAATCTTCATAGTACACAGATAAAATTATTTTGAACTTAGGTATCATTAATCTGACAAAATCTGAGGGTAAACGAAAGACAATTTCAGGTATGCAAGGACTAAAAAAGGTTAAGCCAATCTTTTCTGAGTAAACTCGGGTATGTACTTCAGAAAAAAAAATAGTTGCAGAAAATCAAGAGGTAGAATTGGAAAGCCACTATGAGTAGACTTCAGACAGTGGTGTTATAAATTGTATAATAAAGTTAGCAAGTAAGCATTCTCTTTTGGAAAAAGCTATCTGAAATAAATAGAGTAAAACAACATACCCGCTCCATGAGAAGGTATAATTATGTAGGCAAATCATTATCTAACAGAAAAGGCAGGCAATTAATACACCACAAAAATTATAAGTTGTTTTATAATCTATGTGATTAAAATATGAAATTGACTCAAATAACACATGGATTTTAATTATTAACAGAGAACAGAAAAAAAGTTCATTAGACTGTGACACTCCTATATTCTCGCAAATGGCACAGGAAACATGGCATTTATACTGCCTTGACAAATCTTACATAATCAGTACACTGTAAAGACTTTTTGTTAAAGGTTTTATTTATTTATTTGAGCGAGAGGGAGAGGGAGAGAGAGAGCACAAGTCGAGCTAAGGGGCAGAGGGAGAGGGAGAAGCAGACTCCCCCACTGAGCAGGGAGCCCAACACCAGGCTCCATCCCAGGACCCCGAGATCATGACCTGAGCCAAAGGCAGACACTCAACCTAGTGAGCTACCCAGGCGCCCCCGCTGTAAAGACTTTTATTTTGATTCCAACATATAGGATCCCCCAGTAGATAGTATTAAATAAATGTTTGAATAAGATGGTAGTGCAAAATGTAAAATTTAATTAATAGATGTCAAGTTTGGGATGTGGGACTGGAGAAAGCCATGTGAGTAAAAAGGTAGGGTCATTAATACCCTCCTTTCAATTAATTAATACTGTCACAATTCTCTTTCACAATTAGTAGATACTGTCAAATGTTGACAGAACTCCAAGTAGGGGCTAATAATAACACTGTAAGCCTGAAATATAACCAATAAGAAAAAAGTGCTATTTGCTCTAAAATACTGAAACGGGTGGAGAAGAAATAAAATTGAGATTAGCTAAGAACACTGAGTACTCATTTTTCTTACTGGGGAAAAACAGACGATGCAAAGTTGATAGATAACACATTGAAGTATAAACAACTTAAAGTTATATCAAAGATTAGCTTCTCAAAATGACAACTTGGTTAAAAAAATGTATATATATATATATATATATATATATATATATATATACACACACACACATACACACACCTTACTTTATTCTCCCGGGGTATATTTTATGTTACAGAATCTTTCCACACTTCTGCAATCAGGAGAGTTTGGCCCATTTTTACCATGGGCATCACTTGGGAGTTGACCTACCACATTTATTGCTCACCATGCAATGTTCATGCCCAACTCAGGCTTATTTTATGAAGAGGGGACATTATCATGTCCTTTTTATCAGAGTCACCATCTGTTTCTCCTCTCTCCCGAATGCCACTTGCTCTTCTGCCAAAAAGAGACACTTTCACCCTCCTCTGAGGCATCTTCTCACCAAGCAATGCTGATACTCTCTTTTCTATGACATTTACTCCCACAACACTGGCACATAAGTGCTTGCAATGTGGAGTCTGGAATAGAAGCCATCAATTAGGGAAAAAAGCAGCACTCCCCACTGGGCTAAAGAATGAGAAAGAAAAATGTATAAGAGAGAAAGTCTGAAGCTAAGATGACATGATTATGCTACCGGGTGTTAATCTTCTCCATAAATTAAGTGAAAGGAAGAGAAGAGGCATGAGGAGTACAGGATTTAATGACTATACTTCAGACTACCCTAAGGATTCAGAGCAAAAATTGTTAAGCAAAGCCACCTGTGTTTAACCATAAGAAACTAAAAATAAAGAGTGTCTACTGTGAAGGGACTAAGTAAAACAATGACTGAAATAAAATAGGGTGCAGATTAGTAATGAAATGTTTGAATTATCATGTTGATGCCTTACAGTTGATCTGGAAGATCATATTTAAAACCTCTGAAGATTTAAGGGTACGAGACATACAAGCTAGCAAAGAACATATAAATAACAAAACATGACAACTGAATCCAAAATAATCTTGGTCACTGATTTTACAAGAGCCATGTGAATACATATATTCTTTTTCTCTTCAGGACAACTTTCAGGTTATTTTTAAAGATTTTTTATTTAAATGTTTTTATTGCTGTATAACTGACATACAACATTTTATTAGTTTTCAGGTATATGATATGGCTGGACATTTGTATATATTGTGAAATGACCACCACAGTAAGTCTAGTTAACAACCGTCACCATACATATAGTTACAGAATTCCTTTTTCTTGTGATGAAAACTATTTAAGATTTAATCTCTTAGCCACTTTCAAATAGGCAATACAGTGTTACTAACTATGGTTGCCATGCTATACATTACATGCCTGGGACTTTTTTTAATAGCAGGTCCTGACGGTTTTAGTTCTGAGGAATCAAAACGCACCGTGATACAGTTCTGACAGAACAAGCCTCCTACGGGATGATTACACTTTAGAATAAAAAAATATGAAACTTAGAGCAATGGAAGCATATCCTATAAATGTATGTAATCCCCATTTTACATTCAGCTCAAAAAGGATGGCTTATTTACTGTTTTAAAACCTGAAAGTACAACTGTCAAATCTGAGGGAAGGCTATGTCGTAACTTACCCACACAGACCCTAAATGTATAGGTATAAAAGTGACATTAGAGTTGTGTTACTCTCCCATGTGATTATATACTCGCTGTATTTTCCTAATAGGTTAGAGCTGAAATACCTTCATTGCAAAATGACACCATATTTGAAATACATATCTGGTTACATAATTTTTAGGAAAAATTTATCATTGCTTTTCAACAGCCACAAAATTACCTTCCTTTTTAATCCTCCAGCTTTACACAAGCATTGAAAAAAAAACCTTCCACTGTGTGTCACCTTAACGCATTTTTGACAAAGGAAGCTTCAGGGGCAGCCTGTTTCTGCTTTTACATTATAAAGGGGGCATCACTAAGTATCTGAAAAGATCAACAGAAATGTCTGGAATACACAATTTGGCAGATGTGCTTCTTGTGCTGAATAATTTTGTTGTTTAAAAAACCAGGATGAATGGATACCATTTATCTGAAAGTCAAAGGGCATGGTACAATGGGAATGTACACATGAAAAAATAATCAATAGCTAACACACACATATGCACACACTCACCAAATTAACCTAACATACTCCAAGAAGGAAATTTCTTCATATCCGAACTTTCTTTCATTTGTGAGAATTATAACAAAACCAATTTGAATGCCTCAGAATCAGCATATTAGAGAAATTTTAAAAACTGGCTCTTCAAAAAGTTATGATATATATATGATTATTA